>NW_020450693.1:720947-788216 GCF_003343035.1 Apteryx rowi
AGGGAAGCACTTCCGCCCGCCGCGCCCGTCCCGGCCCTGCGCCGCCGCCTGCCGGCAGCCCAGGGCGCCGCCGAGCGGGAGCGGGGCCCCGCGCACGGCGCCGTCCGGGGTGAAGGGCGGGCGGCGCCGCCTGCCGGGCGGGCGGGGTCACTGCGGGAAGCGGCTCCCGGCGGCGCCCCCACCGCCGTTCCCCCACATAACGGCGCCCCCATTATGGGGCACCCCCATATAACGGTGCCCCCGCATGATAATGGTGCTTCCCTATAACAGCGCCCCTGTGTAACGGTGCCCCCACATATGGGTGCCCCCCACTGGGCCCACCAGCCATGGCCCTTCCCACCAAGCACCCCTGGTCACGGGTGGAGGGAGGGCGCTTGCTGCTGCCCGAGGTGCGGATCTGACAAAGGTGCCCCCGGGGCGAGCAAGGCGTTTGGGCCCTCATCCGGGGCCCCCAAGGTGCTGGGTGCTGCTTGGGGCCGGGCTGCTGCCGGGCCACCCCATGGGCACCTGCCCCCCAGGAGCGCGGGCCTGCCAGGCTGTGCCCGGAGGGAGGCCTGGGCACCTGGGAGCTGGTGTATTTTGTCCAAGTACACGTGTTTACCTAGTAACTGATATTGCCTCTCTCTGGAAATACTGGTAACATAAACTAGGCTTAATCTGTTTACAAGATAGTTTAAAATAGGTTGTCTAATACTGTTTTATTCCCTGCAATGTCAAAGGTATGAAGGCATTAATAGGCAATGGATGTCTCCTGTAGGTCATCAGCCTTTCTCCTGTAGATCAGGGTCAATGTCTTCCACAAACAAGTGTTTCTTTTTCACTTTCTCTATGATGATTTCCCTCCTCATAGAGATTTCTACCTTTATGACTTTACTGGTATAACACACAGAATCATTCTGAGTTTAAAGAAATCATTAGCCAGGCCTAAAAATTATTAGCTTATCTTTAGGTCTGGATTAATTTTGTGTAGAAGGTGGTTCTGGACAGCTAATACATAGGCCTGACAGCAAGTTTCTAGGACTCTACTGAAACATTTTGTTAAAAAATAATCCTTGCTTTAGATGCTATTTTTCATTTACTTTGTAGTTACTGATTGAATCTGTGTTCAGAAAAATCATTAAATATACAATACTGGAATTTTATATATATACTATTGTATACATAAACACTGTACATCTGTGTGTGTGTGTATATATATATTATATATATATTTGCTTGTAGATGTTTTAATAGCTATCTAGGTAGTTCCATCTGTAAACAGTGGGAAGAGAAGGAAAAATTATCAACCCACCTATTTATTTTACACTTTTTTGGTGTCTTGGAGCTTTTGCCCAAGAAGGTTGCACATTGGAATTGCCCTTGGTTTGCCATCCACACTCACCTGGCAAGAGTATGTTGCTGACCCTATGGATTCTTCTTTAAAGTGTTCAGGGAAGGAAGAAAAGCACATCAGTTGTTAGAGCTACCTTCTTGTCTGGAAAACTTGGTGGAGGAAGAGAAATGTTTTCACTGAGGAAAGGGGAAAAAAAGTGTCTTTTTCCCTGAAACTCTTACCTCAAATAAGAGAGCAGTGTCAGTAGTGAGGAAGCAGCCTCTGATTGCTTGTCTGACACTCCCAAATGAGAAAAGAGCTGTGGTCACCGAAGCTAAAGGTTGTGGCCTGCTTAGCATACTGCTCTGTAGGGGGGGAAGCTCATCACTGCTGCCTCTGCTTGTTTCTCTGGAGCACTCAGCTGAAGATAAAGACAAATCTTCTCTGATAATTTTTTATGCTCAGCTAACACTAGTAATTTCATACCCAACAAAGAAATTTCCTCACAGGTGGGAAAGAAACGGAATATATGTGAAGACACTAATCGTTGCACTGAAGAAAAAAAGCACTGAAAATAAAAACTACAGTAAGATCGCAAAGCAGACGCCTCAGAACACTAATGATGTCTAGTTAAAATTTGCCAAAGCACATTTGTTCTGCCCTGAGTCCTGATGACACTTATAACCTTGATTTGGCCGCCATCATGACCTCCTAACCTCTGCAGGCTTTGCTAGTTAAACAGCAGCTGCTGATGATTTTGGTTGCTGTTATTTCCATTTCTTACAGAGCACTGGTGAGTTGACCACTCCTGCACTGTGGTGCTGCCTCTTCATGTGATTCTGCCCTATTGGACTCTGAGTCAATGTACTTTGGTGCCTGGTAACAAACAGCTTGAGCCACGTATCCCCTAATGTATGGATTATTACTGTTTACATAAGCATATATTGCCAAAGGTGAGGGACAGTCTCCCTCCCACTTCTCCCTGTCACCTGTCTCAGCACAGCAGAAGCATTCCTCACTTGACATGACAGGCTACAGTTCTGTCTCACATATCAGAAAAGAAGAAACTTGAGCTATACAATACAAGGTACATAGCAGTAGGCTCATAGGTTGCTACTGAGGCAGCCTAATTCCACCCACATGGTGCTTCCTATGAGCTAGCTTAGGCCCTCAGACATACCTGACCTGTACAGAGTGCAAGCCTCAAGGACTTAAGTTGAATCTAGGCTGTCTGAACATGGCCCAGAGTGTTCTTCCCCATCCAGAGAATCAGCCTACAAATCCTTTTTACAGCTTCGGGTATCTTTTTACTGTACTGTTTTGCAGGTATTCTTCTCGCTCCTACCTATCTGTGCCTCTAACAAGAAAGCATCCTGCTGTAGCTTGGTTGTTTCTCCAAGCTCTGATGTGCAAACCTGAGGATTTGCTATCTGTACACCTATGTACTCCAGGTCCTTGTGCACTTCTGGTCTCATCTGCCCCAGATGAGGTGAAATTCCTCCACACAGGCATCCTTGACTTACTGATCCCTTCAACTGCATTATTCAGAATGAAGAGTCCTACATCACAATATGGTATTAGGAAAACTTAGACCTCACACCTACGTCAACGTGAATGAAACTGGTGCTCTGTTAGTACATCTATATTGCTAAATAAAACAGGGACAAGGAGCTAGATTTAATGCTGGGCTACTGATTGTCCATAATAATTATTAGTTAGCGAGTTTCCCGACACAGTTCTGGCCAGTGCCAACTAGCATCACCAAGACAGTGCCTGGCATCCGGAGAATGCCTAGCACACACACCAGGGCCTGTTCCCTGTAGGAAGTTATATCTGGGTCTCTTCCTACTACACAGTCTTCCAACACTGTCCCAGCAGGCTCTGCATCCTCAAAGCACTCCTCCATGTCCTTCTGCCATGCCCCAAGGCATGTAACACATCTCTCCGATTTCATATTATACAAGCAGCACTTTTATGGCTCGCAATAGAGTTCACACATTATATCACACATTTGGAAATACAAAAAAAGACACAAAAATTGTAACTATATATTACAGCCACAGTGCAGCACATACAGCCTAGAGAAGATCCACAGCACAAACACTATGTAGAGTAGATGTGGCTAGTCTAGCCACATGGTCCCCAGTCCCATTTTTTGATTTTTGGGGTGGGTTTTTTTGAATTATAGACATGGCCTATGTGGCCCACATCCAGGGCTTGGTGAGGAGGAATGGAATTAGACTCATCTTTCTTCTGCATGCATTGAAGCAAGGCTAGATCTAGTGTGACCCTGCTACGGCAGATTAAATGAATTTGTGAAAAGCAGCTGATGGGAGCTCATGCCGACTGTCAAAACCTCCAAAAAGAACAAGGAGTTTTCTCAGGAGGCCTGTCTTCCCCCTGGACAGACCATATTTCCTGAATACCGGAAGGAAGAGTACAGACAACAGAAGTTAGAAGGAGGGCAGCATGGGAAGAGGAGGATATTCATTTTTATTTTTTTCCCCCACAAAGTCAGTTAAGCCTCTGTAAGCAGCTGTGCCAATTTCTGACCAATGTCAATATGTCAGTTCTGCTTCTGAAAATCACAAGCCTGCTTTGAGTTAGAGTACACACCTTCCAGGCATGTTACTGTGGGCAGCTCTCCATTGGCATTGACAGCTGGTGCACTTCACAGCAATGAATATGGAGTTGACAATGCACTTTCCTTCCCATCACCCCCCTGCAGCAGTGTCATATTGGACATCTCTGTAATGGAAAGATTAAAAGAAACCTCGCTGAAAGTAGATAAGAAGGAATTGACTTTATGTTTAGCCTGTGCCTAGGGCTCCAATGGGATGGGTTTTGGGGATGGAGTGCAGAGGGAGTGGTTGAAACTGCATCTCTTCTCCCTCTTGTTGACAGACCAGTGTGAGGCTATTGGCTTAGTGGTGGCATTTGACCTTGCCTTTCTGTGTCTGGTTGGGAGACTCCCCCAAGTTTGGAGTGTCTGTACATGGAATATGAAGAGGATGATGATATTTTCTTTGCAAAATGGATGAGCAGTTTCTGGGGCCACAATTTGGTTGATGAGAATGAGAAAGAGGGTAGAGGCCACAAGAAACGTCAGACACGATTCTTTAGTGAAAGGAGAGCCTCCCTTCCGGTAAGAACTGTGTGCAACTTTCTATGTATGCGTGCACGCGTCCATTTTATGCATGGATGTAAGTGCCATCTCCAGGGGTCTGACCCTACAGCCCTATGAGGATGAGTGTTGTACACCTTGCTGAGTAAGTACAGTTCCTGCTGGCAGCAGCAAGTGTCAGAATCAGGCCTCAGACACTGTTAGAATAAAAGGAAACTAGCAAACTCCAAGATAAGGGAAGATGGGACCAGAAACGTAAGGAGAAAGCTGTCATAACTGCAGGAGTCCCAGCTACAGATTATGATGTTGTTGTCTCTGCTAAGCAAGAATTGACAGAGGTCAAAACACTTGAGAAATTTGGCATGCATAAGCATTGTCTTCAATGAGTCTGTTTACATGCGTAAAACTACATAAGGCCTTATGTCTTCATAGGATTTGGACCTAATTCTGCAACTATACCGCCTCCAATAGGCTCCACACTTTATTCCCTGGAATTTAGCTGTTTGCAGGTGTAACTTCTACTTTAAGCCAGAGGATATGGTCCCTTCTAGTTTTAAACATCTGACTCTGAAAATAAGGATGGAACACATAATAAAGCTCATTATACTGGAAGTAAGATCTTCAGGGAGAAGCAAGTTCTCTCTTCTTCTTTTCTTAGACAAACAAAATAGCTGGGAAGAAAGGACAGGTTTCCCGTGCAGAAGCTGTTTTTCAAGACAGCTGACAACTGTCTAACTGATTATCAGAATTAAGTTAAACTGAAAGCAGCTGTTCCCAGACTGCTTTTTGCTTGAAGATTGTTGCTTTTATTTCAGCCCTAAATAAAGGCTGAGGTTCCCCAAACCTGTCTTTAGTTTCTAACAGCATCTTACCAAAGATGTTATGTTTCCTTAGAAAGTATTTTTCACTTACATCCTTAGATCATCATCACTGCAACAAAGCAAATGCTATTACATTGTGGAGAAACAGCTACTGTTTTCCAAACAGTTTTCTGGTTTGAGGTGTTATATTTCACCTTGTCAGTTCTCCACTATATCTGCCATGTTCTAAGCTGTATGATTTTTCTTTTTCAACAAGTATGGCTAAGAAAAACAAAGCATACCAAAACCATCCCCCGTCTATTTGGATTTGAGGACAGATTGGAAAGGTAACCTTCATTAATCAGTTTTGAACTGATCAGCCACATTTTTTTTATTTATTGTTATATTTTACCATGATCACAGATTGCAGGGCAGACCCTGAGCTAGAGCTTTGCTAATGGATTCTATCAGAATGCCTGAAAAGAGACCATTTATTAATGTTTTTTAATTTATTAGTGTTACTATATTTCAATTTTGTCCTTCTGAGAACAATGCATAGGGAATTCCTTGAGACCCCAATACAAACTGAAGCATGAGAATGTACATCAGATCATGTCCTGTTCAGCAAGTTGCTGACCATATCCTCATTTATGTGTGTATGTATGTGTGAGCATACATATACTTTAATTTTAAGCATGTTCTTATATCTAGTTTGTTCAAAAGCTGCTTAAATAATTTGCTAACTATAGCTGCACCCCTGAACCAGCACTCATCCTTGAATTATGTTAGTTTAGAGAGAGATAGAGAGAAGACTGTGATTTTCTTTCTCTAGGGACAATACTATTCAGTCAGTTAAAGTTAACCTGTAAGCTTAATCGTGCCTGCTCTTTACATTAGTGCTCGGGATAAGTTTGTCTTGGTCCAGCAGTATTATACAAGAGAGATATTTCAGCTGCTTTATTTCTCAGTGCCAGAAATTTCCTGGGGGAATGAGAAGGGGAGATTTGTTTGCAGATTTTACTATGAATTTTGATATGAAATATCTCTTATTTGGAAGTCTCTAACTAGCTGGTAGTGAACAGCATTAAAACATGTTGTCTTAAACCAACTCTAGAAATTATACCGACAGGGGCACTAATAATTCCTTAGGAAACATCTCCTTCAGAAAGAGCATCTCCGTGTTCAGAACAACTTGCTTTTGCACCTGGATGTAAGTGCATGTTTTACACAATTATTACACATCCTAACTACTGTGATATTCAAAATACTTATGAATGTTAGTTAAATACCACCTTCAGTTTATCAGACCAGTGCTATGAATCAGGGGGAGGGAGGTACTACTATAACTGAGATCAGACTGCATCTCTTTTGTAAGTTAATACATCTTCAATGGATCACAGTGTACCCCTTCTGCTGTGTCAGCATTGTAAATGAAGATAATGTAACTGTCCTCATTAAAATCAAAACAGCAGGGTCTGACTGACACAGCTGCTGGCAAAAGCGTGCAGATACAATTGTACTGCCAAAACAGCACTCCCAGCACATGCTGTCTCATTTGCCAGGGCTGGTATACAGTATATCAGCAATAGGGCAGTTCAGCCTGCCAGAACTGTGTCTGAACAAAGACCATTTTGGCATTACGTAGCAAAATGCAAGCACCACAGAGCAAAAGGTGTTCTGCATAACTCTGTAAAATGCTTTCAACTCCAGATTGATATGTTGGTCTTCACTGCAGTTTTTCCTGTGCTGTAGTGGTATTCAAGCCACTGCTATCACTCCAAACATGATGGTAAATGGTATCCTGTCATTGTGGAACCTCCCAAAATATGGAAGAACTTTTGTAGAAGAACTCCCTCTGTGGTGCGCTTTACAGAAATTAACAACAATTTTACGTTTTTTTTCAGGATCTTGGTATACCTCACAAAGATTACTAAGAAGCTTCACAAAATGCTCTTGAGTTGCTGTTGTCATTTCCATTTTGCAGGGAGGAACATATAATGATATTCATCCCTCACTGGGTCATTGGCAGGGCAGAGCCTGTAACTGGCCTCAGGAATCCCGGCTCCCAATCTAGGCTAAAATGATTAGTCCAGACTTCTTGACTAAAACCTGTACCTCCACTCCCCCCCAAAAAATTCAGAGTTGCATACGTTGCTGTGGGCCAACATTGAATGTGAAAACTGCCTTTGGAGAACCAAGTCATTTATTTTCAACTCCTTTAGTTAACTCACTGCCCATTGCAAACTTTAGATACAGTGAACTATGATTCTCTTTTTGAAGTGCCTGGCTATGACTTTCCTTGTCACATTCTAGCTAACCTCAGTCAGTTCAGTTCAGGACAGTTTCTTCTCTCCCAAACTCTCTGTTTTGGGAAAATACAGGAGGCAGAGGAGCAGTGCTCAAGTTTTACAGCCCTATAGATGTATCCACCTTCAAGTAGATATTGCTACTCAACAGAAAATCTGGTAAGAAACAGCTAAGGGTGAGAGCAGAAGGAGTGACTGCTATTGTAGTTGCTGACACTTAATCTAAAAAGTAGTTAAAGTGAATGCCAGCCATGATATCAGTTGGAGCCTAGGCCAAAACGTTTTTAAGGAATAAACACTTGGCTGTAAGGTTTTTGGAAGGAAAGAATGGTCTAGGGTGGAATGTGAATTTCAAATGTTCTAAAATATTCCTAAAGTACAGGGGTCACTGTGCAAACTTCAGCAGACAGTGAACACTCATACTGACCCACTGAAGATTAATTTTCTCACTGACAGCTATGTGAGCCCTGAGACCAAGCCCAAAAGATGGAAGCAATTATCATTTTGTCCAACAGAGAAAGAGGAAAATAGGTAATTTATATTGACGTTTATTTCTTGAGGTTTTTGTTTGTACTTTTTTTGCATTGTTTGTTTTAGATAAGCAGTTAGCAAACAATCTGCTACCTATTGTGTAAATAGATACACTAAGGTTGCCTGGCATTTGTTACCTCTTGTTGTATAGGGAGGGATCTATCATTTGTTCTTTCTCCTGCCTTTTCTCCTGCTGTACTTCCTCCCCACTCATCCTCCAGTTTACGAACTACTCAAAGGCAGACCCCAGCAGGCAGCAAAGGAGGGGGGTTTGTAGAGAGTCACCAGCAATAGGCACGAGGCAGCTGCTGGGGCAAGGAGAGGACCAGAAATAGGAGCTGTGCTCAGAGACCTTTGGCCAGGGAAGGCAGCGGTGGTGGGCGGACAACAGAGTGTACAGATACAGAGGGAATTTCCAGCTGCCAGCAGCTCCTGAGACTTTGGGAAGGGAAACAGATTAAAGCAGTCCTCAGCCTGTTCTTTCTTAAAATGGTACCAAGCAATCCATTCAGCACCACGTATATGTATTAAATGTATGTATTAAAACTAAGAAACAGGAAGAAAGCCACATGGATTATATCTAAAGTCAGTGTCAGATCTGCTGCATTATTGGACTTCATTTTATTACTTTCAGTTCTCCAGAGTCAATCTTAAACAAAAGATAAAACAAATAATAAGCCACAAAATGTTCGTGCTCGAGCAGTTGTGTTAAGGCTCCTATTCTCTGTAGGGTTACAGGGCAATGCAGCAACACGCTGACGTGCATGAGTGCAGTTACCAGTCTAGCTACAGTGATATGTATCATGCACAGATACTGTGAGAGGATGTACAGCCACAGTAATACGATTACCTAGATTTGTGTGTGTAGCTTTACCCATAGTCCACTGAGGCAGATGTGCATTTTGGAGGAAGGCCCATTCCTTTCCTGATCTTTGTTGCCACGTCAATGTGTGAACTACAGTCTCTTTGTTAAGTGCTTAACTATAATTCTGTCTGTGAATGGAAATTAAAAAGCTATATCTTAGTAAAATAAAACATTTACAGATATTGCAAAACAGAATTGATAGAATACCATCCTTAGTTTCACCTGTCCTGTTTTTTTGTTCAAACCCTCTAAGAAAAAATAGTGGTGATTTTTAGTGTGAGACAGTTTGGATTTCCAGGAAATAATATATGTTGATGCCATTAAAATGACATGAAAACATTTAGCTTGTTCAGCTTGGCATGGCATATATACTCCTGTCCCTCAAGCATGATGTGATTGCTTTGCTGCTTTTTTTAAACCACAATACAATATGACCTTACAGAAATTACAGCCATATTGATTGGTTTGAAGCAGTACGCTTCAAAGTAAAAAAAGTGTAGCAGAAATCATTACCACTGCTCTCAGAGGCAATCATAATACTGCTTACAGAAGCAAGCTTGTATCTGAAAATGAAATTTAACTAATACACTATGATCTGAAAAGCCTTCAGTATTAGGTGCTTCTGTCAGGTATAAGACTTATTTAAAAGAACCAAGAGATGCAGATGTTTGTGAAAATGGGAAATACAAACTAGTAAATAGCAGGATATATAGACCCAAGAAAAATATATTCTCAGTTGCTGCCAATGGCTGCAGGCAGGAACTAGTAAGGAGGGAGCCAAATCTACCTACATGGAACAGCAGTATTTTGCTGGAAGATGCACAATGCTATCAGATGTAGATTTACTGGTGATCTAGCACCTCTCATTAAGCCTGTCTAACGTGATGTAGTCACAACCATGTGGGTGCACAACCCCACTATTCAGAGAAGGGCTGCACAAATCCTTGCTGTGCTGATACATTTATAATAGCATCTGGACTAGAGTAAAAGCAAAAGTATATGGGAGAATATTTTGGGTCCCTTACAGTCCTAGGGTTGTAGATTCATGTGGCCACTATACCAAGATGGTTTAGCTTCCCACTGCTGCTTGTAAAAATAAATAAATAAATAAATAAATAAATAAATAAATGTTTGCAGTAACAGCACCCCTAATAGCCAGAATATTAATACATTTCAAAAGCCCTGCTGCTGTGAGGAGATTCACAGGTGTGGCACATCAAACCTGCTCAGGCTCCAAGAGCAAGAGCCATTTTGGAGAAAGAAGAGGTTTTGCATTGCCTGAATTGTGTTAGCATGAGGCAGTCATCTGATGTAGGGCCTGAGTAAGTGGCTGCAGGCTGGGAAAGCTAAGACCCCAAAACCTCCAGTGTGGGGACCTGAGGAAAGTGAGCATTGTGGTGGCTCCTGCATAGCTCTACAGCTGTTTTCTAGGATACAGAGGAGAGAAAGGACCAGCGCATGGCCTAGGGTCTAGCCATGCCACCTCTGAAGCAGAAAGTTCAGGCAGCATCAAGTGTCTTCTTCCTTGCTGGCTACAAAACAGTCTCACTGGATGGGAAGGGGAGTATGCTCATCCCGTTTCTTGTCTAATGTACAACCCCGCACTCCGGGGGTAAGGTTTTCTCCAGACTTTTCTTAGAAAGCTTTTCTGGATGTGTGGGATAGCCCTTCAGTTGTGATAAACAATCATAGCTCCCCTGAAGTCAGAAGAGCTACTCAGGGTTACTCAGTAGCTGAAGGCTTAGCGCCAGGCTTATAAAAAGGGTGCATCTATCCAAAACATCTACACAACAGTTGAATGCCTGAAGTGTCCTAATCTGACACCTAGGGATCTCATTTTCAGGTACTAGGACAGATCCTATCTGTCCCTCACAGCTTTCACCATCTGCTGCTCACCAGTGTTCAGCCCCTTTCCGGAGAGGCAGCAAAGGCTGGCAGGGTTTGGGGCACATCTGGCTCTATGTGATGACCCTTTCACTCATCTCTTGCTACAGATCTGTCTACTTCTAAAACCATCATGACTCCACAGTACAGAGCAATTCTGTATCACCTTAATTTCCTTTACAAGCATGAGACACAGCTGATGCAGCTCAATAGCTTTTATTGACATGCCAGGCCTGGGAAAATTGAACCGCACAGAAACTAAACAACTGTTTACTCCCTTCCCAATTTAGCCCTGCAAATGTTACTGTTGGAAGCCTGTTTCCTACCAGTTCTCTGAGGGATGCATCCCTCAGCACCCTGAAAGTGCTCCCTCATCAGTTCAGGACAAAAGTGCCCAAGGTATCAGCATAAAATTCAGAGCCAAACAGTAGAGCATCTTATCTGTATGCAAGCCATGTTGCAAATTAGACATAACTGGGCTAGAAATGGTCCCTGTTGCACTCCAGTGAACTCAGACATCTGATAAGACCTTACCCTACATGGGTCAAACTCAGCATCTGGCTAATCTGGCCACAAAAGGCTGGGTTCTTGCTTTTCGAGAGTCCTGCCTAGAATCAGTCATCATATGGGACGCTTGATTTTTTGAGGTTCTTAAGTGTCCCAGTTCCTTTTAGTGTTAGAGGGCATTAAGAGGAACCAGCATGCTTTATGTTTGAAATGCTTACTTGGTGCCAAAGCTTAGATACTCAAAAACTGGAATAAAAGCAAATTCTGCTGCTGCCTTTGGAAAACAAGCTCTTGGCAGTGTGATTCTCCTACACATGTGAGGAAAGGTACGGGAGTTTGGGCAAGGTCCTTCACTGTGCACCACTGTTCAGAGAGCGCTCTGTAGCAGAGAGAATCTGCCCTGTGTGCTCTACTTGCATATTCAATACTCAACAAAGACATCTTTTGTTGCAGGCCAAGCTTTCCTCCCTCCGTACAAAAAGACTTCATGCTTCTACCAAAGTCTCTTCTTCAGGGCATCTCAAGGGCTGCAAGGGGTTTCGAGAAGACCAAGATGTCAAATGCCACTGCCACAAGAGGGCAAGCAGAACACCTTTAACCGACAGTTCATGCCCAGAGACAAGATCAAACTCCATCCAGGAATTTGCAGAGAGCTTTGAGAAGCAATTGCACTTCAGAAGCAAACGTTCAGTTTCTTTGGTAGGTAGCAATCAATAGAAGCCTTAAGATTAAAAAACAAACAAACAAACCAAAAAAACACAGGCTGAGTTCATCCCTAGTGTAACCCTGTTGCTTTGCTGGAGGCAGAGCAGAAATAAAATTGAATTAGAATTTCTTAAATGATGCAGTCTGTACAGTAGAGCAAACAAGCTTAAAATGGCCATATCATTTAAATGGGCATTCTTGATGTAGCGTTGCCCTCTATACTTATTCCAAAATGCTTATCTCCAAAATGAGACACTGCACTGGCTATGGCAGTAAGATGTTTTTGGAGGCTTCTTCAGCTGTGCCTATAAAATGTGACAATATAAAAACAGTGTTTCTTCACTTTTGCTATGAGACCCAGCTTTCTTTCCCACTGCTGCTGACTGGTTTAACCATATACGGTGTTATAAGTAGGACTGCCAGACATTGTGTCTGACCAGCTTCTCCTTTACTCCTTGGATCTCCGTCCATCTGTTTCTTGATTGTCATGTCACCACACACCTGCAGCAGCAGTAGTTGCTGCAAGTGGCTGAACACATTTTCCCTGGAAGGGCATGCAGCATGGATTCGCTGCCCATTACATCTCTTCTCCCCCCTGTCGTTCTTTCCTGAAGCATGAGCATTTTCTGTATGGTTTGCATCGATGAAGTAGCCAGTAACAAGTTTTTGTCTATCACAATTTAAAATATTTTTATTACTATGATACACTCTACCCGGTGTATCATAAATGGAAGGAAGGGTAATAAACCCTAACTCCTTTCTAAGTATCAGAAGAACACTGCCAAATTCAGTCACCCTGTTGGAAATGCTGCACTTGAATAACACCTAGCATTGTTAGCACCAAACAACCACAGAGGGAAGTATCTTCTCTTTTCAGTTTATCGACTCTGACAGTTTCATACAGAGAAGCAATTTTCAGCTCTCTTTGCAGATTCTCCATGTAGCAACAAGACAGAAAACAATCTCTTTTCAATAGCAGCATCTTTGCATGATCAGTCCCACAATTACAGTCCTTGCATGCCCAGTCCTCTAAGAATATGCAGAGTCACAGTGATGACAATCTTACTAGGCAACTGTCACAATTTTATGTGTGTTCTTTCATCTTCTTTTTACCCTTTAGGAACTACTGAGAATTTATTTCATTTGGACCTTCACATTGCCTCATTTGCCATCCCTCACCAGTAGTTGTCTGGTTTATTTATCATTTCTCAAAAGTGCCCGCAGCTAGAAAGTCTGTGAATGTGTAAGAATTGCATGATAGGTATACTGACTATAATGTACTACATATGATTTTGGTTCCAGGTAAAAACATGGATTCTGGCACCCTTCTGTGATCCCCAGTGAGGTGTGCTGGGCTATATTTTAATTTATCTTTCAAGTAGACCAAATTGCTGCCATTCCCTCAATTACCACTGAAGCTTGTGAGGTGTGAAGGACTTCAGGACCTCGAAGAACTGAACAATAGCCATTAGAGATCCCAAAGGGAGTTTGGGAGTGGGCTTAAACCTGGACCTCTAAATTAGGTGTTGAAAATTCCCTACTTTTATGTTCAGACTTCAGCGGGTGTAGTTCAAACCACCCTTTATATGACTGCATAGGTTAAAAAAAGCGGGGTAGGAAGATAATTCCATCTCATCTCTTTCCTTGTACATTGCTTAAGTGGCTTTGAGGACACTTAAACACCTGCTTTCAGCGAGGTCTTTGCAGCCAGCACTGAACAGCCTTCAGGCACATGAAGATGGATCATGTGAAAGGATAGAAATATGGAGTTTGGGCTGAAATTTCAGACCCCCCCTCCTTCTTCCCCTCCTGTCTCCCCTCCCCCTCAAGCCTTCCAGGTGCATGATCCCACCTACCACACATCCAGTATAATCAAAAGCATGTTATCCCTTGCTGAGCTTTAGGGTGACTGGCTGGGGCCTTGAATTTGAGCCCGTCATGTTAAAGATGATCTGGCAGAGGTAGGTGACTGGAATATTTTAATATACATTATTATGGAAATAAAATTATGAAATTTTGTTCATGTGGGAGTCACTTTTAATTCCCTGTTATTTTTCTCCTGCCTTTCAGCAACCTGAAGGCATGAAGGAGAGAAGTGAAAGAGAGAGATTGCTTTCACCAAAGAGCAGTTCTCACAAGAAAATGAGAGGGAAATCAGAGCCAAGGAGAGAGCAGAAAGAAGATGAAGGTCCAGAACTTGCACTTGCAAATCACAACGAACAGTTTCCATCACAAGCAAGCATTGAAAAAGGATATTTTTGTGCAGGCAGCTAGAATGTGTTGGGATAATGAATGTTAATACTCTCACTGAAGAGCAGAGTGAGCATTCTTGTTTTGTTTTGACTAGAAGAAGCCTATTAGCTAGAAAAAACCCTACACTGTAAAATAAAATTAAAATTCAGCCACATCATTGACACCATGTTACTACCTTCCTGTTTTTATTTTTGCCACTAGAATGTGATCCTTGTCATAGAGGTGGGTGTCTGGAGCAAGATCCAGGTTAGCACTAAATCACCTTAAGAGGATTTCAGGCAAGTTTAACATTTCAGCAGGACAATAGTGGATGTGTTCATTTAAGAGGAGAACATGTATGTACCACAGAGCTGTGCAACTTTAACCTCACTGCGATGCCTACCAAATGACTTAGCCTCTTTTGTGGCCTTCCCCCTCTACAGTTACTACTTTATAACCCTGAGTCATAGCTCTACATCTCTAGTTTTGCCTCATCAAAATCTGAGCTTTACTCAAATCTGTCCAGTAAAAACAAACAGATTTGCTGTCTCTCACACTTTATACTTTCTTTAAGGGGTTTCTGTTAGTTGCCACAGATTCAGGGGGAGGGATTGCAACTCTCTTTATTTGTTCACTTTCCTATAATGAGGGCCAAACCAAGGGAATTGGAATCAACTCTGCCTATGGTAAGCAGGGCTTAGGAAAACTCTATCCCCTCTGGCTGAAGATCTCCTGAACTCAGGTATAAATCCCACCAACTGTAAGTAAGATTCCTTCTATGCAGAGGAATCCCCCCCCACACACGCACAGCTCCTCAACATCCGAGTCTTCCCTGCAGAAAAACACCCTGCCCGCTTTGGGAATAATTTTCCCAGGCCTTGTCTTGAGAAAGCCTGGTTTGGATAATACAGTTAGAGAAGAGTGAAGACTGGTGACATTATGAGCAAGAGTCAAAGTTTGCAGGGTGTTCTTCGTGTGACTTTCTGTAATTAACAAAAATATTACTATTGTATTTTAGAGCCTTAATTTTGAATGTTCAACCCTTTAAATAGTTAGGGCATCTTCAAAACTTTGTAACACTTATCTCCATTTCGGGATTTTTCTGTTTTGGGTGGGGTTTTTAAGGTTATATAAGAAAGTCATCAATCCCTTGTTGATGCTTGTGAACTGCTTTTTGCCTAGTAACATATATTATAAACTAATAAATATGACTGAAAAATGTTATTCCTATGCATGGGTTCTGTACTTCCCAATCCAGAAGAAAATCCAGACTGGATTTTCATGAAGTTCTCCTTCCAGCCAAAACTTCCATGCAGGTGAGGTGCCTTTTATAACTCTCCTTTGAAGACTGCATTACAATAGACCTGGACAGAAAGGGACACAGCCAGCTAAGCCTGAGTCCCTCAAATAAAACCGCTCGCCAGCTTACATCCTTTCATGTAGCAGCTTGCTCTCCCATCTCACAAGAGTTGAATGCTGTGGCTCCACCAGGGTTTGGCTGGAGCTCGGAGTATCACCACCCTTTCCTGTTCTCCAGCCACCTTAACTCAACAGGCCCAGCTGCAAAAAGCTTGTATTCATGAGGCTCTGAGGAGCAACAGATGCAGATGAAACACACTCGTTGTTCACCACACTCAATGAAAAAAAAACACCAGAAAGAGCTGAGACAGATCCCCCTGTGTGCGTGGATCCCACTTATAGTTTACGATCTCCAGCAAAGCACAGGCAAGCCTTGCTGCCTCCAAGGCCACTGAGCAGCTCTGCCACTCAGGCTATGTGCTCTCTACAAACAGCACTCATAGCACTGAATGCTCTTCTCTCAAATGGAAGTATTTCTAAGTGTTTATGTTCTTTTTGCATTGGCTTGTCAGCCCTGCCAGACCTGTGGTGTGACTCCAGAAACAGAATCTTTCAAACTGTGGCCCAGATGCTGTTCTCCTTAAATCACTAACCTGTTTAGTACAGGTATTTAAGAACTGTTTACTCAGAAGTGTTTTCCCCCATTTCATATCACACTTGATCAGACAAACAACCCTTTCCAATTTAATCCCATGTAGTCCAGTAGAACAGTATTGCTTAGAAAGACTGAAACTTGCACAATATAAATGAAAACATTCTCCACAGAA
Source organism: Apteryx rowi (assembly GCF_003343035.1). Lineage (NCBI taxonomy): Eukaryota > Metazoa > Chordata > Aves > Apterygiformes > Apterygidae > Apteryx > Apteryx rowi. The sequence continues at coordinate 737,340 of NW_020450693.1, forward strand.
ATTAAAAATAATTCCATAACTAAACAGGGATTAGGGAAGGAAGGTAATCATCCAAAGAGGAATTTGACTGGGCTGGCATGGCTGATATACTTCTGTTTTCACAAAAAGTGGAACGGGACGTACAAGTAGCCAGAGAGACTCTAGAGGATCTTCATTTTCCCAGTAGGTCACTAGTTCAGTCATGACTGACATAAGAAATAGTCACTGACTTTACTCTCATTCCCAGTTCACAAAGCAGCTGGGGTTGCAGTGGGAATTTTCTATACCTACACCCATTCCTATGCAAACACTATTTGCTCTTTCTGATCCGAGAGTGGGATCGCTACAAATTGTGTCAGAACCCAAACCTTAGGCACGCAGGAGATCCATCAGTGGGCAGCAATGAAAAGGAAACTGAGAAATATGTTTTCCAAAATGCTCATTAACAACTAATGTTGAAAAACTGAATGAGTTTTACAACAGTGGGCAACTAGCAAGCTGCAGAATTAGGTCGCTTGCTTCCTCTGTGGGCTAGCTGACACATTACTCAGAGGCCCATGCACATTATAAACTTGTCCTGGCTCACAGGCAGCAGGCCATGACCTGGAAAAATACTTTTCTCTGTGGAGCCTTCCCACCACTTCACGTTAACTAGGAAGTGCTCCTGTGGGAAGGCAGGGCATGGATACACACAAACATTTCAAGCAAGATCAGTTATAGCAATATTTTCTAAGAAAGCTAAGAACAGAACCTCTAGTGTGGTCACCTGCTTGATAAGGCCGGCAGACTCAAAGCAAAATATTTGTGCTTCAGTACTTCTGAGACATTGTTTAATTGCAGAATGGTTTTGAGGATAGATCAAAGCTTAGGTACCTGTTAATATATCACATATTTGTATATAAGATGACCGACTTGACAAAGGTTGAATGAGACGATATCTATATGCTTGCAAAATATGCATTCTAGGAAAAATGGGAAATATTTTAAAGCATAAATAAAACCCAACCATTATATATAACAAGACAAGAATATATAATAGACATAGCAAAAGAAACCTAATATTAAATATGAAAAAATGAAAATGTTCACCTATTTTTTTTGGTCTTTAGCATGAAAGGAAATATATGGGTATACACATCCCTCGTTCTGAATGCATTCAGTGTACACATAAATATATACAATCACACAGAGAAGTTATCAAACATGATATCCAAAATTATTAATAAAGAAATGAACCATAATTATGGGACCTTGAATTTATACAGCCATCTGCCAAAACCCTTGAAAGCAAACAGCTCTTGAAATAAGTCCAGAAGGATACTGTAGCCAAAATCTAGTAAATAAAACAGAGTAGTGAATATTGAAATCAAGCAGACTTCACAGATAATGTCCCACCTGCAATTGCTCTGCCAGGGTTTTAGGTAACTGTGATGGTAGAAGATGTTAGAATGAACCCAGCCACTATGGCACTAGAAAACTATGTTTCTAAGGTTTTGATTTTTATTTACTCTGTGTTTCTGATGGGACTGACAGATGATATTCCTCCTATTAGGAAGATCTCTCTGAATCCTAGTCCAATCTCCACTGTACTTCAGAAAAACATAACTTCTCTCAACTGTGTCATGTCTCTGAGGCCAGACGGAAAATAGCCGGAAAGAAGTGATATGGAGCGTATCAAAGACTCAGCCAGACACCTCATATTCTTTCACATATGGTACATTCTTGTCCTTCTTAATAGTATGTTTCTCAAAATGCTTTAGTTCACACAATTTCTATACTGATAGAGTTAGGCTGTATAGATATGGCATTGGTGACAAGACTCACTGAAACTTGTGACAGTCATACATGCATTTTCATCAAAAAAGTCTGTGGAGTTCTTACACAGAATCCACAGGCTGGTGAAGTAATTCTATTCCTGACACCGAGGTATCAAAAAGTAGCTCTCTTCTTACTCCAGAGCTTGAAGGGAGGAATTCATGGATCTTTCCCCTAGGCTTCCCTGCAACTGTATCACATTATGTATGGTGGATGTTAAGGTTTTGGTCCTTTGGAAAAACATCCATTCATGGACCTTTATGTAATGGAACTTGGCTGATATTATTCTCTTTCTATAAGCACAAAACAACAGTTAAAAGTCTCCCATAATCATCCTAAATCTAGTGGATCCACTCCCTGAAGACTCTATAGAGATTTTTGGCTGTCAAAGCAGCTTGAGTGATTTTAGATTAGCCTTCCCACACCTAGCACAAGTTTGTGACTGGGAGAGAGGAAGATTTAGGGGGTTCCTTTACATCAGCAAAATCCCAGCAGCTATAATAGCTCCTCTGGGGTATGTGGAGAACAAAGTAACTTTGGGCTGCTTTCACTTGTGCAGGAGGGGCAATTGCCCTGAAGTTTGTCCTGAATTTGGGGTGCAAAATAAAATGTGCAGAAAACACTTCTCCATTGTGCCAAGTTTACCTACCCACATCTGGAGATTAGGCTACCTCATCTGACAGATTATCCATTCCTTTAACTTTTTTGCATGGAAAAAAATTCATCCCACAGTAGCATAATTCAGGTTTCAACTACATGGTCAGCAAACATATTTCATAAAGATGTTTCATTTGCTCATTCAGGTTACTTATTGCGAGCCAACTACCTCACCATAAGCAATTCTGAGTTGAGGTCATTGATAAAAGTTTCTCTTCGTTTAAAGAAGGAAGATATGGATCTGTGTGTTATTTGTCATGATGACCTGAGGACTGGGAGCAGCACAGAACTTCACTGCATGCACAGCTTTCACAAAGAGATATTGTGACTAATTCCCAGGGCCTTATTTTCTATCACTGGCAATGTAAAGAGAAGAGGAAGAATCTTTTTATACAAACTGCTTCAGACCCTTACTCGAATGGTAGTGACTGAAAGAGATGTTGGTGTGTTGGAGCTGTTGCAGTAATCCTATGTTTTCAGATGCTACCTAGAAGGTGGAAGAATCCTCAGTATCATTTTTTATTGTTTTTAGTGAAGTTTTGCACCGATGGAATGATAAAAGGTGAAGATTATGGGCCACACTGAAGCTGCTGCAGCCAGTGTGTTTTGTTCTTTATATGACTGGGATAGGAGTAAAGGGCAACATCACTGGTTCAAAAGAGCTGTGAGCAGCTGAGTGTTTGAATGCCTAAGGATCAGAGCCGGCACTGGAGAGAAGGATGAAAGAGTTCTTCTAATTCCTGGCTAATCAATATAAAAGAGTTTGGTTAGTTTGGCTCACTCCTTTCCATGCAGTAAAATTCTGTAGTATAGTTGGTGCTTTTATTGAAAGCCTCAGCAAAGTGACCAAGGACTAAATACTTCTGTTCTTGGAGGTTGTTTCTGTAGATGACTTCTGAGACATACTGGTTGAGCAAAATGAGAGAAGCAGCCATAATTGCTACCTTAGCTGTACTTTCAAATATAGAACCCTAATTTCAAGACTTGTCAGTCTAGTATCAAATAAACTAAAGAAGAAAGAGCTAGAGATGGTATTCTTCTGAAAAAAATTAAAATTTTTGATCTGGATCTGGTCTGGATCCTGCTGAAGCTATTTTGATGACAGCAGGACTTCACCTAATTAGTAGCATTCCAGTTTCCTTTATATCATTAATTTAATAAATGCTTCAGAGCAGGGCTCTTAATCTCTTATGGAAATATATCAGTCAAGCCTCTCAAAATTCCTGGAAAATAACTTTCCTATGTTAAAATCCTGTTTGCTAGCATTCTTTTCCATTTTCTTTTCTTTTCCATTTTTCTTTTCTTTAACAGTGTGTTCAAAAGTGGCTGCTACAGAAACCATCCTGTCCAATGTGTAGTGTTCGGGTGCTTATGTCAAAGTGAGTTGTAGACACTTATCATCCGTGATGAAAAAAATAAGAAGAGAGTGCTTATGTGTAGGACTACGGAGATGAAATATTCAAGGTTTGATTCCAGTTACAGAAGAGAAAAGAAAACAAAATTTTACTCAGTGGACTAATGCATTACAAGCTTACTCTAAGTGTTGTAGCTTTTTATGCAATTAAGAGTTCAGCTCTGAAAATACTCCTTACTTCTTCTGCCTATGCATGTTATGGAAACATGGCAGTTTTTGGTGAAGAGGTCAAAAACATTTTTACAATTCTACAGACAGCTGTAAATTATTTAAAAGTTAACTTCACTTATTGTCATTAAATGGCTGGATAATATATATGGTCATTTTCCAGCAGAGGGAGCCCATAGATACCAATTGAGAACATACATGGTACAATCCACACCATGCACAAGTTTAAGTTTAAAATTAATTACAGTGCCAGTGGGAGACAATAGCAAAGGAACATAGCAAAGGGTACAGGACCATATGGTCAGATTTTGCCGTGTGTTCCTCACATATGATTTTTGCTGATGTGAATAAAAGCAATATACACCAAAGCAGAGCTTGATCTGGTATTAGGAATTGCAGTATTTACCCACTGGTCAGCAGAAGACCACAATCTGGCGCCTGAGGCCCTCATTGGTGAATCACTAGCTAGCAGCACTCCTAACCCAGTGCTGGCTCCTCTCTGCCAGCAGTTTCCAAGCTGTTTTCTTGAACCACCCTCCCGTTCCAGCACTCAATCCACATTCCTCTCCTTTACTGGTTAGAGCGCTGCTGCTTTAGCCGCATGTGCCCACACTGACTCACACACCAAACACCCAGGCCGCAGGGAAGGGATGAGGAGCAGCCCCTGTAGAGACAGCAGTCCCCAAATTGCTGCTTCCCTAGGGATCAGCTGACTTCTGGCAGGCTGCTTGGAGGGGGTGCCTCTGAAACCCTCCTCCGGTACTCGCCCACAGCTGGTAAACTGCTCCGGTAGGCCAAAATGTCTGTATTATCCTGAAGGGATCTGCCTCTCCCAGGAATCAGTCTTGCTTTCCAAATTTGCAAGGTTAAATGCACAAAACCTTTGGGGACTTTCTCCCCTAATCCTCACTATGGGAAAGATAATATACTTCTTTCCCCAGAGCACTGCCAGTTTGGTCTTTCTTTTGATAGAATAATTATATGTGATGCCAAAGCTTCTCACTGAGAAAAAGCCAATAGTATTTTTTCTTACAAGCAGAATGTTCTGTTCTATAAATGCAAATGTAGAAAGATTAATCAATCAAAACTATTTCTTTTAACAACATCTTTTTTTTTTAAAAGGGAGCATTTTCCTTCTAGAGGGTCTAAGTTACATTTAGCAAGTCTATGCAGGTTTGCATGAATAGGTTCTTGACTCTTCTTTACTTGTCAAGTGTGTAGATAGACATTTCAAACTCAGATCTCACACTACCTTCGCTAGTGAAAAAACTTCATTGCTCCCGTTCTCCAGTGTCACCCAGGAAAGATAAGCATTATGGGCACTTTTTAGTTCTTTCAAAATACAACATAATTGAAAACAAGAAAGTTTTTTTTTTTTAAAAAAAACTGCATTCATAAAATGTAACCTCTACTCTACAACAGCTCTTAGCAAAGTCAGTAGAGTGGCACATATGCCTGCATTTCAGCCAGAGTCCAGCTGATGCAAGTAGTTTTTTTCTGCTGTTACTGGACTGTGAACTGCAACAGTTGAAACACAGGCACACATTCACATCAGTCATCTTTGCTGTGAGGGTACCTCTAGCAAAGGGACAGAAATAAGCAGCTGGGGAACAGCAGGAGTCTTGAACCACTCTGTTTGGACAGTTAGTGTGAGTTACAATCTTGAATCTCTCACTATTACTTCAGAGAAATTCTGGAGACATAAAGCCATACTGAGCTTCATCCTTCAAACTAATGAATATGCCTAATTGCAGAGGAATTACTCATGGCTGCAAAATGAAGCACAAATGTACATGTTGGCAGGATCAGTTCCTACTCTCTGTCAAGTTAAGTAATACACTTTCTCAGAAACAAAAAGTAGGTAAAACAGTTGGGTTTCTTAAAATAGCAGAAAGAAATAAGTCACAGGGATATCAGAAGAAAGCAAAATTGATTGTAGACACTTTTTTCTTTCTTTTCAGTTGAACGTGGAAGTTCTGCCTGGGAATTCTAACAGAAGGCCCAGTAGCAGAAATCATCCCCTTTCTCTTTACACTGTTCACTAACTTGCTAAATTACCTGGTCATTTCATTTCTATGTGCTTGTTCACCAAGGTACAAAGTGAGTGACATTATATACATAAGTTTCTACACATGCTGACAATTAGATATTTGTCCTGCTGCATCTCCTGGGAGAAACACTATGTATTGCAGGTTCCTGTCCACCTTTCCCCCAGCCTTGTCACAAACTATTATATTTCAAGCTGTCCCTGTGTTCTTCCGCATCCCCTCAACTTTTTTGCTCTAAAACAGTCTTCTCATTGTCACTCCCCTACTTCCCTACCACATTCTGATCCTAAAAATCTGCTTAATTAACTGCCTGTGATCAGATTACCTAACATTTCCCTACGAGTTCAAATTCACATTCTAATGTGCCTGTGTTTATATTGCATCTGTGCCAATATATACTAACACAGAGACAGATGGAAATTTTGATACTGTGGGAAATGTGGCAGAGAGAAGGGGCTGGGTGGGAATTCATGTTCTGAAAGTGGGCCTGCATACCTTGTCAGCACTGACTTCACTTCTGAATTAAAACAAAGGTAAGAAAGAGCTAACTGAGTTAATACTGAATCACTGCTGCAGCTGTGGCTTTGTAGCTCATTGGAAAGCACAGTCAATGAGGCCAGGAATAAGGAGATCAGGCTGGTGTTTAGAATGGGACTGCATGATTAGGAGATTCCTTGAGGGGAGCTTGATGCAACAAGGCCGGAAATGTCTGTAGGAGAGAATTTGTTTGTGAGAATTGTTTTGGGTTGACAGGCCAGAACCCGGGACAGAGGTGGATGTGCTAGAAAATGAGGTGCTTTTGAGGGGGAAAGATTCAGTAAGGGATAGCCAGGCAGGAGACTGATGTTCCTGGATTTCTGGGCTAAGTGGGGTGGGACATTTGGCCCTGCTTGAATGGAGCTTGTTGGGGAAAAGGAAAATGTTTGCCTCCAGGGAATATTATGCCTTAACACAGAGACTTCCATGACATTTAAATAGCTCCTTCATTATTAGAGCTTTGTGTCTTCCATGTGCTTGATACGAAGTGGTGGGAGGAGCTATTTTGCACCTACAGAGAGGGAACTTTTCTGGCCCTGATGTCCTGTGAGATGGAGCCTGGTACCACAAAGCCACATGCCACTGCTCTGTAACAGTAACACTAGGAAGGTTACCTGCACTTTTGCTGGAAAGCCAGGGGAAAGAGATAGCAGGAAGGTAATAGCTGTACAGTGACACAGACCTTCCTGCCTCCTAGACTATACTCTCTCCAGACTTACCTGCCATAGCTCTGCTCCTGTTCTAACTTTTCCCCCTTCCCCGCAAAAGCATTTTTCTCTCTTTCCCCCAAGCCTGGACTACAGCTGATGCTTTTCATACCACTGTTCAACCGTGCCAATTTTCTCATCCGGTTATTTCTGCTTAGTGTCTCTATCCAGAGAGTTATTCACCCTGATATCCCCTTCTGGCTAGCCTTCTACCCTGACTCACCCAAGACACATGCAGAATACAGCAAATGAGTCAGAGAAAGAGAGAACAGAGGCCTACAAAACAAAGAGCAAGATGAAATTGCATCATAAAAAAGTCAAAAGAACAGCATTACGTTTACAAAGTTAAATTTCAAAAGCTGGAAAAATACAGGCTTACAGCTGTCTTTGAAAGCTTAGTTCAACCGCCTCTCCCCTTCCCCCACCCATGTGTATTATGTGATGTGATTTAATCGTTTGACTGCATGCTATTTTTCCCACAGGACTAGTGTCTCATTTAGTATAAACGATGGACGGTATCCGGGAATGAGGCTGGTCTCTATATTCTCTAGACTGAAGATGTGACTATAAGTCCTACTTATCATTGTACAACCCAAACAATGAACAGAATTCAGAACAATCAGCTTCCTCACAAGATTTTCTGGAGTAGCTTTACTGCAGCATCTGAATATTTTGCAAACATGACTGTCATCACAGTATGCATTAAAGGTGAGGAAATACTATTTCTGGGGAACAGAGAACTTCAAAATTACTATGATTGTCTACACCTTTTTGAATACACAATTGGCCCTGACATTTTTGCAGAATACTTTATGTTTTTAATAACTGTTCTAGTAGACTTTGTTTGCTGCTATGAGTGCTTAGCACTTCTACAAATCTAACCCTATACGTCTCCTATCAGACACCCCAAAATAAAAAAAAACCAGGTCTCAGCCAAAGGCAGACATGTAGGTAACTCGCCTAGAACAACAAAGGAATCTGACAGACGCTGGGATAGATCCTAGTTCCTTCTCGTGGTAGTTTATTTCCTTAACTGGCAGACCATTTTCCTGCAGCCCTCTGCCTTACATTTTCATGTCCCAACTTCTGCAACAGTCGATAAACAACGGCTTCACTTTCTGTTTGACCCTGTGTGAGTCCAAGAGATGAGATTTTCACTGTCTGATACTATTTAAAAGTTATGCTATGGTAGACATTGTGTAGCTAATAGTTGCTGGCAAACCTCCACTGAAAATGAAAAGTTAGCACTCAACATTTTCACTGGTGTATATAATCTCTTACCTTCTAATTAACTTGCTTGCTTATCAGGCAAAGAAAGAGCATTCCACTTGCCTTCATTAGTTTGCAGCATTTACACTGGAATTACCATGGTAATTTTATACACAGGTTTTCTGTTTGCTAGTTGTGTACAGGTATTTGGCCAGGTCACATCCTATCAGAAATATTCTTCTTAAAGCTGACTTTCAGGCTTCTGTATTGGCATTTTTCAGCCTTAAAACTCATCTTTGCTCTCATTCAGCAGATATGCTACAAAAGGAGAAAAAGCAAAAATTCTTGACCTGCAATGTTGGGATAGGGTTCATCATTTTTACGCAAGTTTGTACTGTGGAAGACCTCACCTGCAGAGCTCTCAGTGCCAAGGCAAATATTGATTTCAAATACTGATATTAACAAAAGAAAAATATTCAGGATCTTCCAGCTATTTTTTACAGTACTTCTACATTTCACAGACTTCTCTGTTCTGAAATTTCAATATACAGAAATGGAGAAATCTGTGAAGAAAGTTCTTCCTAATACACCCATTAATACACTCAGCATTTGTGGCTTTATTGCGTTAGATTCAACATGCCAAATTGCTAGATTAGTTCAAAGGACTATAATCAACTTGAAACACAGGCAATTACCTATGAGTTACAAATTGTTTCAGGTATTGTTTCTCCAGTTCTTCTGTTAATCCATACTGTGATAAGATGACATTTCCTCTCTAATTTTTTTTTGGTAGTTGCTTTTGCATGCTCTTCTATATGAAAGCCTTTCATAATGGGGAATACATTTGTATATACCAGGAGTAAACTTGACAAATTGCTGATTATTGCCTACAGATGATACAAACTTGAAAAAAATCTTCTGAAATGTTTCTTACAGAAGTCCTATAGGTTACTTGCTAAAAAAGGAAAAGCACTTCAGACAACAACGTAATATAAAACACAGCACTTCTAAAAATGCATGTGGTGTACAATATAACTGCATATTTTACTGATGGCAGAATTAGGCCTAGAAGTGTTTTTAAATTTTACAGATTTAAACATATATCTTTTCCTAAATCCATACATGAGCAAATATCCCTAGTAGCCCTCCAAAAATTGGACTGTCATAAAATGGGTCTTTGTATTGAAATTCACTTTTTATTCATTTTGTTTGGTACAAGTTATAATGAAAAAAGAATGTCAATGTTTGCTTTTCCTCAGGTCATACCCAATGCATGTATTTGCTCTTTATTACTTTGACTATTGCATAAACTTTGCGAGGCCAGAATTATTCATTTAACTTTCTGGACTCTCTGTCTGGAGATGGATTATTTTATCAGTGTCAGTTATACTTCTATGCTGCATTGCCTCAGCTATATATTAGATGTGGCATTATGGAGATTCCTACAAGCAGCAAAACCTGGAAGTATCCAGGGTAATCGATCTACATTTCACTTTTGTTTTTACATAGAAATATTTCATAAATGTGTCCCATTGGACCAGGCTCAGGAGACGCATTATTAGCTTTATTCTGCTATTATGTAGGGACATGATCTTGCAAATGCCTGTATTATAACTATGCAGGAGGCAAGGTTGCCTTCTCATGAGGCAGGCTGGTACGAATGCAACCAGCCAAGGTTACAGCAGCAAAGGCCAAAGGCATGGGGTGAGCTGCAAGAGCCCTGCAGGAACCAGCTCAGCGAGCAAGGCTACAGTGATCCACCTTTTACTACATTTACAGTTACCTCAAGCGACTAGACTAAAACTAGCTCACATGCCTACAAATGATACCATTAGCCTTCCCGGTCAAACTGTGGATGTTAAAGCAATCCTAAAATACCTATAATTAATTTTTTGTATAAGAACTCATGAGCATTTGGATTGAGGCATAGATGTGTGACTGTGGGCAAATGGTGAAGTACAGAGATGAGTGCTGGCCAGACACTCCTGAGCTCTTAAGTAAGCTATGGTTGATATAAGCGTCTGATATCTATGATAACTCTGACGAAGTAAAGAACTGGGCACAGTATTAAATGGAATGTAACAGCCCTATGGGATTGAGAGCCACAGACATTTGGTCTGGTAATGTGTCACTGAGGTAACTGCTGTGAAAACTGGTTCAAGCAATAACTGCAACTTCATCTCACAGCATCTAGGCTTAACCATGAAGAAATTTATTTTGACTTGCTTCTGGCACAGTCCTCAAAATCAGCACTGAACAGATAAACTGAAGTGACTATGAAAAGTCTACTTTGCAAGCATCTGAGGGACTCAAGCCCAATGGATATTTATTTTAAGTATGATCCTTAATGATCTTTGTGAATGCTATTTCTTTTGACTAAAGTGAGAAAGGAGGGATTCCCAATCATGAAAGAATTTTCCAGGCAAAAACAGGAGGACACAAGGACATAGTAAGGTAATGTGTTTGTTTGTCAGGTGGGCAGACATACATGATGCATCTGAGCTGTACTGGTCAGAGAATCTTGCTTTTCCGTTTTAGAAACCATAGTTTTTATCTGCAGTTACTTGGTAGCTTGTTCTTAAGGATTTACCATGTTGGAGACGTATGATTACATGATCATTTTATCAGACAGCAAAAGCAATGTTAATCACATCAAACCCATGCCATTCAAGTATTGAGTGGTCGTCCAGAATCACTCACAGCACAGACTTAACATTCACTACAATATTAAACATATGGAAACAATTGTTCTCTTGCTTGTGTACGTGCTGAGCAGGAGGAAAAGTGTACTTGATCCACTGTATTTTTAATTACAAACTAATAAACTGGATCTTATAATAATTTTAATTGTTTTTTTATAATTGGATTGTAAAAACGAATCCCGAACAGGCAGAAAACCAGATTATGATCTGAACAAGTTTTTTTCACCTATTTTATTTCATATTTACATATTTAAATTTTCTTTAAGGAAGTTGCCATTGTTTGTATTAGTTCTCAGAATACGTTGCCCTAGAATCCTCCGATAAGCAAGACAAGTTTAAATAATTTCTTGTCTCATTTGACCAGCTAGAGTTTGGGAAGCACACACAGCCCTTTCACAGGTGGGTAGATATCCTATTCCTCCAGCTAGAGGAAGGATGGTTTGCCTGCCTATGCAGCAGGCATGCATCATAAGTTTGAAGCAGATATGGTGAATTAATTTCCTAACCTTGGAATCACGTAAAAGGAATAAGATGAAAACTAAGGAAGGTCTTAACTTGCCTGAACACAGCAGTGCTTTTGGCCTCTTGTTGGCCTTTGCTAAAAAATTGTGAAGGATGCTTTTTTATTATTTCTGTAGTCCCTAACTATATTACAGAATATTCTATGCACTTGCTTCTCTGTGGTTACCTTAATGCATAGCACAAAGATCCCCAAGGAATTGCAGAACCCTTGCCAGTTTCCAGTATGCTGGATCAGGGGTTTTGACATTGGAGACACTAATCGTTACTTAGAATCGCTTTTAAGTCATTTTAGGTATGGATGGAGGTGAAGCACTCCAGGAAGTGATTTCTGCTCCCTTGCCAACACAAACGCATCAAACCAGGGGTAAACAGATGAGGTAAGCTCAATTATCAACGTGATTGACCCATTTAGCTTAGTCTAACTGAAAACTCTTCTGGAACAGAAGGATATCCATCAGGTAGAAATAATGCCATTACATGAGATGCATTCTGTTGTCTAAAAAAAATTACAAAAGAAGCCATTTCAGGCCAGGAAAGAGGAGCGGCTGCCACAGAAGCTGGATTCTGAAGCTCTATTTAGAGAGAGAGATGGTCCCTCTGGAAAATATTAATTCGCTTTTTCTCTGTACTCATTCAATCTCCCAACCTGCAAAGGCATCTGCTTGCCAGATACAAAGCACATTTGCTACAGTACTATCTGTCTGACAGTGAAAGTGTAACTGTATAGTAAAGAGAGAGATATGGACAGAGCTGTCTGAGGAGATAACCAAAGGTAAAACAGGTCAAACAGGCACCCTATATCCAAGTTTTAATCCTATGTGGAGTTAATTTCTCCCACAAGTTTCTTAAAGCAAAAAAGCTTTGGCTCCTGAGAAGCAGAGGATTTAAATTAGGGGACTAGGAGGGTTCCCCGAATTTAGTCCAAGTAATGGCTAACTGGTGGGGTGAGGAGGTAAGCTTGGCATCAAAGGCTATCCCATGAGCTACAGGCAGAGAGAGGCACCACAAGAGCTTGAGGTTAACAAGGGAGGAAAGGGCGAGGGAGACTTCTGATGAAGTTTAAACAGAGCTCCAAAACCTGTTGATCACAACTTCCTGGCAAATACTTTGAAGGAGGATTTTTCTGTAGTTAAGATCTGAGCATTAGGTTGGTGTTCTCTGGGGGGTCACACAATAAAGGCAGAGCAGTATAAGATGCTTTTGACCATACTGTGAATGATTCAGTAATGTTACTGACACCATCTGCTACAGTATGACATTTGCAAATAAAACTGTGGCTTCATCCTTTCAATTTTATTTTTAGACATTCTTCTTTTGGGTTCAGGACTCTGCCATACACTCCTGTGAAATTACAGGAACTGCAGTGACGAGTGCTTATTTTTGGACAGAATATCACGATCTTCAGAAAAAAAAAAAAAAAGCCTCTGTTATACAGCAGCGATCAAAGGAGGGTTTGTGTGCTGGAAAGTTGCTCTACTTTTTTCCAAATCTCAGCCTTTTACTAGAATGGCTGGTCTGAGGAAAGCTATTACCTCTGCCTGTGAATGCCTCCGTGTCTGTCGCTGGACCGCCACGACAGCATCACTGGCAGCACAACTTTGCTTTTCCTGGAAAGCTCAGCGAAGCGGGGAGGGGACAGAGAGCAGGCAGCAGGCACTAACTCCAGCCGGCAGCTGATTTTCCCGAAGCCCCTTTTACTTCGCTTTGCCCTGGCTCCCGCCGACAGGGCGAGGCCAGCCGGGGGGAGGAACCGCCCGCCGCAGCCAGGGGCCGCCGGGGGAACATCTGGGCGGCGGTGGCGCAACATCTGGGTGGCAGCGGTGGCGGCGGTGCATCCCGCGGCGGCCGCAGCCGAGAGGGACCCAGGTCCCCGGGGCTCGCCCGGGGCAGCGGCGGTGGCAGCTCAGCCAGCCTCAGTGCAAGCCTCAAGGGGGACAGCAGGAGGAAGGGGCTGCGAGGAGGCAGGAGGCTGCAGGGAAGCAGGCCGGGGCAGGTAAGGGGGCTTTGGCTCTTTTTAACCCTGGGTGTGAGGGAGGGGGACCATCTCCCCGGCAGCTGCAGGGCTGCGCAGTGTCAGCCCACCTCCGCGGCCCCCGCAAAGGCGCCTCCGGCAGGCGGCGGGCACGCCTGCTTCACAGAGGTGCTGCTGCTAGCGCTGGCTCTGGGTAACTTGCCTGACCGCGGCAAAGGCAAGTGCCCATAAATACGTGTAGCACTGAACGTAACCTCACCGTGACCGTGAATTCGTGGTGGAAACAGTTTTAAGATCCTCAGATGCTTGATCCTCAGCTTACTCCACGTTGGTCCTAACTTGCTCCATTTGCAGGGTTTTTGAGATAAACTCCATGGGCACGGACCTTGAAATCAGAAATAGCTTTTGAAAAGGCTGCTAGCATTAAAATACCACTGTCTCCCTTTTGTACATCCAGATTACTTTTCCCCCAGGTACGAGGGCTTTTGCAGCAGTGATTCTGAATCATTAAATGGGGTTTTCTAATGTTAGGGACGTGACTAAAACATTCACTTGAGTTGTAAATTTCTTGCACTCCTTTTTCCTTCCTCATCTTTGGATGCTTCAAACTGAGATGTTCGTCCAATCTTAAATGTCGAGGTAAAATCAACAGAATTCAAATGTAGTCATGTCTACTTACTAAATAACAGAAACCCTAAAATTAGATTATCTCAGTCTCTCTATTTCAAAATAGAATAATCCTTGGAAAAACATTTAAAGCCTCTGCATATGTTCCATTTTGTTTCAATTTTCAGCCCTAAATTATATTCTGCTCTCCTGATAATGCTCAATACTTGACATGGTACCAAACATTTCATTATCTTTTTGGTAGCTGACTTTTTGAAATTTCAGAGCTTAGGAACTAAAACATACAAGTACTTAAGAACAAAGTGTTTATATTGCCTCATTTCTAAACCAAAGATCTGATGACTAGTTTGCATTTACACACCTAGAACTTGTGATTTCTCACTACATATAACTTTGTTTGTGTTAACTATATTACTGGTTTTGAAGATCTCTTAAATTAGGACATACCTTGCACCATTTGTAACCATAAGTAGTTTGTCATTTGTAAAAGGAATATATCCAATATCTATTTTAGATGAAAAATTGATCATTGACTCTAGAGTTACCTTTTCTGAAGCTCACTCAAATGGCTTTTCACCACTTTTCAGTGTTACTTATGTAGGCTTTTCCCAAATTTTTTTTTTTACAAATGGAGTTGGGTAAAACAAACAGATTTCTCTTAGTTGTGGAGAATGTGGGCAGAAATAACTGCTGGGGTAGAAAAAGTAAAATGAAGTGAAGCCACTCTTTAGGAGTGGCTAAAACAATTATGCTGGTATTTAGGTACAGTCCTCTCTGTTTACTCTTTTTTTTTTTTTTTTTTTTTGTACATTAAATCTGCCTGTACGTATCTCCTTACTCAGTACCACAAATGGCCAGTGCAATAGCTCAGAAATGCATCCCTGGTTTTTCAGGCTTAAGGAATAAACCAGTCAAGACTTTTCACTGTCAAAACTCCTGTCATTTCAACTGGCTTATACTCTGTTTCTTAGATGCAACCAAAACACTCTCAGGTTCACTTGCATCAGGCAGCAGTAGTCATTTGGATCTTCTCTTCCCAGGTACTTACTGAGCAAGGCAAGTTCCTAAGACTAGCTATTATAAATAATTAAACATTATTTTTGAAAGATCTTAGTTTTAAAGTGAGTGGCACACTAGAGTGGCACTCCTGTATTATTGCGCCTCACAAGCTAGACCTTGAGTTCTGGCACTGCTTTTTCCACCAGAAGATAAAAAAAGAGTAGGTCCCTCTTAATCAACTTATGCCTAAATCAGGGCCTTCTATAACATTTTTATGCTATCCTAGTAGAATTCCTAAAACTATTTCTCTACATGACCTTGCACATGAGACATTTCTGTAATACAGTGTAGCATCTGTAATGTCAATGGCTTTAGAAGAGAATACAGCCTCTTGCTTGCAGACACTCGTCTGATTGAATTAAAAAGCTCCTATTCCATAGCAATATTCTTGCTCATTTCATTAGGAGCCCTGTCTACAGAGGGGCAGCTGAACGGATGCTGCTGGTACTGTAGCCCTCCGTTATGCAGGACTCTTCATTTTCAGCTAATGTTACATTAGCTCTAGCTGATTCCCATCTAATGAGTACAAGGTGAACTAAAGGGGAACTATAAAGAGGAACTATACCTGTTTCTCAGGTGCATTTTGATTTTTCTAGCTGGGCTAACTTCATCTATTATCAATGTTATTGATTGCCTTTCCAACACCTTCTCATTTATTCATTTCTCTTTATCTCCCGGCCCACTCATCTTTCTGTTGTTAAAAATATGTTTCCCCCAAGCAATATCTGGTAGATGCAGTGCATTTGGGAGCCCCTGTGACAAGCAGTACATTGAGCATCCTGACTTTGACAAACGCATCTTGTAGAAAAGATTTCCAAGTAAAAAGGCGAGTGTGTCAAGGCAAAGCTCTAGGTACAAATCCTGCAACTGTATCCACCACTAGGTAAGTGCTTTGACCTAATTTCTACTCTGTTGCATGGATGTACAGCAGCTTCTTACAAGAAAGCCTTCTATCTTTCGTTTTTCTTTTTATCACAACACAACATTGCACGACCCAAGCACTCAAATATCATTGGTTGCAGCATCCAAATCCATGAGATGTAAACATGTATTTTGAGTCACTTTATTTGCCTTTTCATTTAGAGCCCTTAGGGCTCGTGCAACCTAACTGTACTCCATAGATAGACGGCTTGGCCGAAAGTAGAGTATCACTTAGTCAAATAACTTCAGAAAACAGAGATTCCAGAAAAAGAGGCTGGATCTCATAGGGGTCAGCAAAATGCAGCACAGGCTCCCACAATATGCGGAGCTTGTGTGCCTACTCTCTTTCTCGTCTCCAGTGTCCTTCCTACCAGGTGACAGTAGAAGTTCAGCTCTTACAAGTGTCACCTGCTTGTTGTCCAGTTATGAGCATCACCTGGTGTAACTGAGCTGGTTTGTAATTCTGTTGTAAGAAAACAGTTCTTTCTATGAATACTGTCAAAAACAAATATATTAATGTATTTGTATATGTTGAAACTAGCTCCCTTCCCATTTTGTTGACTTGATGCTATCCTTAAGATGCAAACTTCAGATCCATGGCAGAGCATGACACTTCTGCTTATCAGATTTTGTTAGTGCCTGGTGATTCTTTAAAATAGGATCTTCTTTGTAATATCCTGTTTTTTGTCCAAAGGCACCTTAACATCCAGCATTCTAAAAAATGAAATGAAATCTTAAAGCCTTTTCTGTAGGGCAACTGATTATTACAGTAAAGGAACAACCCTTGCAAAAGAAGAATTATTGTTCATATTAAGATCAGCAAGCCCTGTGCTTCAGCAGTACCTGAAAACCCATCCTTCTCCCAGAATAGAGCTTCTCAGTATTATCTTTCAGACCTGACTACTTTGCAGGTGGAAAATACCATTTTAGACTACTTAAAGTTTCCTTAGTTTCCTTTTTTTCGTTGTGTCTTTTTGTCTTCTTGTCTTCTTGAAGTATTTGGAAACATAAATAACAATTGCAGCAACTTTTAACAGCCTGTAAAGGGCTAAGGGCTAATGCAGGATTTTTCACAGTGGTCATTAGTTCTCATTACAAATATTTGTCATACCCTTTTTTATAGGAGCAGTCCTGTCAGCTTCACTGTCTTATTAGAGTGTATTAGATGCTGATTGTATTGTTAAACAGTTGGAAGAGGAATTCCATAAAGGGGATGCTAATGGAAACCAAATCATGTTTTCTTTCATCACCTCTCCAGAGCTGTGCTTTGAGTTCTAAATTGTCAGCTAACAACCTTTTTCTCTCTTAACATTTTCCTAGCCTCTCTATCAGTAAGCAGAGAACGAACATGCATGTAAGCACACTTGGAACTACAGGGAGGGACTGTACCTTACAAACTGGCTTAGGCCACTCAGGGAGCATGCTCCCCACAGGCGCTGTGACTTCTGCTTGGCCGTGCTTCTTCAGGGATGCCTAGGATCCTGCAGAGGCTGTTCAGCAAAGTGACTTGGTATGTTTTAGAGATGATAAAGATGATAAGAAGAACTGAGTTCTTATCAGGGAGGGAGAATACGAGAATTTCAGCACCTGGCACAATTCAGGTTAAAATCAGGAGACAATAAGTACGCTACCTGAGTCCAGCACTTGGTAGACTGGAAAGAGGAGTTGACCTCCAATGTGAGTGAAGGGCTTCCAGGGCACTGCAGTATAGTGTAGCAGCATATCCTTCCACCATACCATTTGTCTGGCTGTACTCAGCTGCTGCCACACACAATCACAAATGTCCTCTGCAGCATTCAGCAAGAGCTAGCATCTGCCGTGTTGCCAGGAACTGCTCGCTGGCAGCATCTCACTTTGAGAGCAGCAGTTCCTGCTGTGTCCTCCATGGGCAAGGAAACTGCTGCTTTGCACCAGGGACAGTTGGAAGGTCACCCTAAGGGAGGCAGGGGCTACTGCTGAGTTCCCGCACGCAGGGAAGTGGCTGCAGTGGCTACGGTCAAACATACTCCTGTAGGAGGTAGCATTCTTATACCTGCAATAATTTAGTTACATCCCCCTTGCTATTTTTCCCGTTATTTCAAGCAGTGCTAGGAAATAGCAAGTTGTATGGCCAATAAACAAGCTGAGCTTCTTTCATAGGAAAACACAGGAAAAATAACTCCTATGTATCCCATGCAATTACAAAGTTGAATCTATTTTTTTGCCTTTTTTTTTTAAACTTCTGGTGATGCAAATAAAAGGTTCCAAATTGGCAGCCCTGGAGACTAAAAATTTCATATCCACGGAGCAGCAGCTGCTCTGATATTGAGAGCCAATAGTAAGATTGTTATGCAGTGTTTGTTGTCCCTGGATAACCCCTGAAGATAGCCTGCTGTAATATGGGAGCAGAAACAGAGTCAGCAGATGCACAGAGAAAGGGAAAAGAAATCCAGAAAACTGAGGGTCACTAGAGGTGAAAAAACACAGCAAAGAGCTCTCTAAGGGATGAGAAGCACTTGGAAGCATGAGTATCTCAGAAGGAGTTGTTGACAAATGGAAGGTACTGAAAAAAGTAAAAAAAGTAGCTAAGGTTGTGGGCCTGAACTCAGCAGTATGAGGGATGGTATCTTGGATTTCCTCCTTTCTCAGATCAGTATATAGACTTCTAGTCATTAGCCCTCTGGGATTTTTGTTTTTCATCCGTGTCTTGTAGGCCTGAAGATTTCTGCAAGGAGTGAATTCCTCTCTTACAGGCTTGGGAGATGCTTATTCACGACAGCTTTTTCTGATAAAAAATTCTTTATTTCCCACACCCTTAAGCAAGAATATCAAGGCTGTACTGTAATTTTTTAGCATTTCAGGAAGTCTTGAGTCCTGTTTTCATTAGCATGCACAATACCTGGTTTCAGTTTAATTCAGGAGTAGCTATAGATGCCAGCTGGGTATTTCCTTAACACCAAAGCAGTGATCTCTTCTAGTAACATGGGGTTGTAGTTGCCTTTCAGTCTTGACATGAGATAAGTATTGCATTTTGTGAACAAAGCAGTTACACAAAACATTGTTTTTCAGACCTGTTCAGCATGGTTCTCCATGATGTTTACAATTCCATGACTGCAGGGTAAAAGGCACTTCAATCGTGAATATATCTTTAAGTGCAAATAGGAAACTTCGGTATTTAAGTAAAATTGTCCGTGACTTTCTTCATCTGAGATGCTTTGGGCTTTACTGGATTTAAATTTTCAGTAGAAGCTGTATGATCACAATTTGTGCACTGATAAGAAAGCATGTACAAATGTGTTATTTCCTCCTCTTAACTGTGTGCATTATTCTTACTGGCATGATGATGGATTACTGTGGGTGTTACGGATAAATAAACATTTTGTAGCAAATACTACACACTCCACACTGCTATTTCCTAATCTAATTATATAGGAAAAATCTAATTATATAGGAGAAATCTAATTATATAGGAGAAAAATGCCACTTTATTTTTACCATTGCAGGAACTTTGCAAATGCTTACTCTTCAGTTTTAACTTCTGTTATGCAGTTTTGCAGCAGAAACTAATGCATTGCAGAAGAGTGAGTTTGTGGCCTCATAATTTGTATCATTTTTGGGAAAAAAAAAGTTTCTGGTTGACTGTCCTCTTTAACGTGCTCCAGGGCTTGATAAACACAGGAAATTACCAGGCATTACTGATGTGACAGAAGTACGTGCCTGGAAGGGGAACTATGTGCTATAACGCTAGTTCTGACTGAACAACTGTTTGCATCCTGAGCCAGTTTAGGGGGAGTTGCCTTAGCCTCTAACTTCCTTCTGAAGTGAGAAAAGGAAACTAATTGAGTTCTTTGAAAAGTGATTGATAAGCTGTCTGAATAACCAGGTGGTATAACGAGTTTCTCCCTACAGCTTGCCCATCCTGCCTTAGTCCCCACCTTGACAGCCTCAAGGCATGGTGAATCAGACCAGTAAAAGTTATGAAGTCACCCTCGCAAAGAACCCACAAGACTTCTAAATCAGTCATTTGAGTCTGTTTTTTATCTTCCCTTCATTCTTCTGCCAGGGTAAGTGAGATCATTTTCAGGCTAAAAAGGTAGCTTTTAATGCATCCAAGAATGTAAGCCTTTTCTTGAATGCTCATTTGAACACTACGCTTGCTTGTCCCCTCTCCCAGCTTCTCCCCATACTGCCGCCTGATGCCGATGCATAAGGCGCAGCCCGCTGGGAGGAAGGACCGCATGGACACATGGAATTTGGGGGCTGCTGTCAGCAACTTATACTTGGTCAGCAAAGTGTGTGTGTGTGTGTGTGTGTGTGTGTAAAAACGCCTTTACGATACCATCAAGCTTGCTAATTGCTGGAAAAAGCTAAAACCCTGCAATGTTTTCTGTGATTATTCCAATAAAAATTACCCTCAGCTCATACATATGAGAAAGTAGCCTCGCGTTTGCAAGTAGCTGTAAATTATGTCCATTCCTTATTCCAGTCAGGTGCAGAAACGTTACCTAGTGCTTAAAATTTGTAACCTATCTAGACCATGTATACTGTTGTCATTATTAATCTTACTTACCTTTTTGTCCTCTTCCCTGGGCAGTACTTTTCCAGCTCGCCCTGTCACATGAGGCGCAGCCCCCTGGTGCCTGAGCTGGGCGTGGAGGGCAGCTGGGCCCATCTGCAGGGCAAAAGAAAGGTAGGATAGTGGGGGAAAGCCAAATGGCAGTTCAGGAAGGGGGCATGGGCCACCCTGCGGCATTGCTTAGGGCGGGAAGGGGCCCGCAGGGAGGGCGGTCACGACGGTTGAGGCCCGTGAGTGCCATGATGGCCACCAGCCCTCCTGCCGTGCCCCACACCTCCCCGAGGGCCGGGTGACAGCCGGGGCGGTGGCAGCGGGCGGCGGCCCCCAGCGTGGCAAGGAGGCTCCTGGGGAGCCCAGCGGGGGCAGCGGGGCCCAGGGATGGGCACCCCCGTGGCACCACTCGGGGCCAGCCATGGCTGGGGCACCTGAGCTAAAATGGCGCCTCCAGCCCTGGGAGGGGCCCTGGGCCCCGGGCAAGGCAGAAATCAGGCTCAACCGGATCTAATGGATCTAACGGAAAACGGCGGGTGGCAGCAGCCCGCCTCCGGCCTCACAGAAATAAACCCCTGGCCCGATAGCCATCTCCCTCGCTTCAGCTCCATGGGCAGCAGCAGGAGACCGCAGCCATTTTGATTAAGGGAAATTTTGCAAATTTGGGGAATTTTAGGCAGTTTTGAGGGCAGCCGTGTCACAAGCCTTCGGCACGTTTGCTCAGGGCTTAACATCTAATTGGCCTAATTCCTATCCCAATCTAAGCGTGCTGAGCTTTGATGTCTCACAGGTCTGCCGCAACGTGTCAGTGATTGAACTGATGGTGTTTCTAGGGAAAGCATGCAAATAAACTCCAGCATTTTTAGATGGGCTCAAAGCGAAGTTTACACTACGTCAAACTAGTAGCACTTGATTGCATTGCTTATAGTGAAAGAGCATCCATTTTTTTCTGCTTCTCTGTTTATGTTGTATATGCAACAGTAGTTGTAGCATTCCTTATTTTTCTTTTTTTCCCCATATTTTGAAAGAGGAACAATAGTTTTAAACAGAATATCTTGATGGATCGCCCTGATGTTTTAAGGCAAAAAAGTTTTGCAGTATAGGAGATCTAAATAACCCATATGTGAGCTTACAGACTGAGATTTACTTTGGAAGTCTCATATGTTGTATACTACAAATTGCGGTAACACCCTGATCTTCATCTGAATCTAACTGCAGTTCTAATCTCCTTCTTGAGGTGGGCTTTGCATGGCTTTGATTTACCTTTTTAATCAGTATCTTGCTTTGATGTGTGGTACAGGGTAAGTCTTTTCAGCTGGAGTGCCACGTACCTGTGGTGAATAGCAAAATATATAATGAATAAAGTCTTTCTAATGAATGGTGTTCAGGGAGATCAAATGTAGGGTGAGGAAAGGCCACTCT
Organism: Apteryx rowi; assembly: GCF_003343035.1. Taxonomy (NCBI): domain Eukaryota; kingdom Metazoa; phylum Chordata; class Aves; order Apterygiformes; family Apterygidae; genus Apteryx; species Apteryx rowi. The sequence goes on from NW_020450693.1 coordinate 759,645, forward strand.
CTACTCCCCTCTTCTTTCTTTAATTCAAAGGAAGACAAAATTAACATGTCTCTAAACAGACAGCTGTGCCAGTCAGGCCAGCAGTTTTTAGAAGAAACAGAAATTAAGGCTTTCGAAACAAATGAAGTATTTCAAAGTTTGAAGCCCAAGCACCTTCAGGAGACTCAGACTTCTGCTCCTAACAGTATTGCCCTTTTTTGAGGCAAATGAGGGCCTAGTGATTACTGGCAATGATGCACAAACTAATCAAAATCCTTGAAATAAAGGTGTGCTAAAATGATGCAACCCTTTCAAGATACAGCTGAGGCCAGGCTTAATGTGTGGGTCTGAGTCCCCAAACCACACTGCTGGGAACCAGATTGCTCTGTAGGCTGCTCTGGAATGAGCAGCGCTCTCCCCGCTTGCAAGCAGCAAACAAAACATTCAGGTATAAACTCAGCTGGATTTGCTTTTTTCTCAACCTCTTTGCTTTTTTTGTTGCAAAGAGTAAACTGACATGCAGGAGCCTTCCCCTAAAAGACAGAAACCCCAAATGGAGTCCTTTCTGTTTCACAAAAATAAATAACTGCACGCCCCTCGTTACCCATTCGTGTGGGGTTCCTGCACCCTGGATGTTTTCAGATGTTGCGCTTGGCAACTACAATGCCTTATTCAGGCCATGTTGTGCACAGCTGGTTACCTATGCCTTGCCCAGCGTACTCTTAACTAGTTGCCTGTGCTTCAAATTTTTAGCTAAGCCATTTTCAACAGAAATACGTGTGCAAATGAAGGTGGGGAGGTAGACCTGGTGGCCCCTGAGGCCAACAGAGCACTATTTCTCCGGGGCTCTAGTGCAAGCTCTCAGCCAGGGGTTGCCACCCTTCCTCAGGCTGCGTGCCATCAGGCTTACAGTCCTTTTTCAGACTTGAATATGTAGATACAAGCATTGGCAATATCAGTTAAGACAGATGAAGAAATGGGCTTGCTTTGGCAACCCATGTCACGTGTTCTGTTTCTTGTAATTCAGTAATAATTCCCTAGAAATGAGCTAAGAGGTGTTTTATCTGGGGGGGCAGCTTTTAAAGCTTATCATAGCGCAGGGCTCTTAGGGATGTGGCAGAGCCAGCTGAAGTGATCTGATGCCCCCCAGTAGCTACCAGCCCTGCTGGAGGCTTTGAGGCTACAGTGGGCATGCTGTGTGCAGAGCCCGCAGCCTAGCATGGGAGTTTAAACAAATACGCAGGAATGTGTGCACGACCCAGGGTTTATACAGGGAGAAAGCAGCTCTGGAAGAGGGCGGTACAGACAACTGGGGGCAGGAACCGCTTCAACGGCTGGACCTACATCAGCCTGAGCCCTTAAATCCTTCCTTTTTTCAATTGTGAACAGTCATTTTTTATTTTTTTTTCTCCTTTGTGGCTATGTAGGTCACCTCTCCTCATGCAATTGGTTAATAGACTTATGGCAACTTTAGATCCTGTGTATGTGGAAAAGTTTCTCTTTAAAGAAAAAAAAAGAAACAGCTTTCAGTGGCGTTTAGCCTACAGGAACAGGAGAGGGCTAATGCTATATGACCAGCCAGCACTACRTGAACCATCTGCAAGTACTCCAAGGCCCACAAACCACAGTTCAAAACTTCTTGTGCAGAGCTGACCATGGGAAATACTTACTTAAAAGGAAAATATACTGGAGCCTCCATATTCTGTTAATAACCAGATGGCTCCAGTATACTGTGGTGATTAGATTTTTAAGTCAGCAACAGTAATAACAGAAAGTACAGACTGTTAATGCTTTGAAAGCAGTTATCCTTGATTATGTGTTGTCTGTGCAGAAATTTTATATGCTTTGGGTCATGATGCATAATACCTCAGTTTACACTAGCTTAAAGAAAAACTGCAATCAAATATTAGAACTGTAATTTTAATGAAGAAGCTATTGGAGCTAACTTAACTCTCCTAGAAGCTGGGAATTCCAGGCTGATAACCACATGATCAGGCACTGCTATTAAATGACTGTATAACACTGGCCAAGTAATAATCATATTAGCATACTTAAGTATAAAATGGGGATAATAGGCCTCTAGTCGCAGGTTCATAATTCACCTCTCAAATACTGAGAATTACTAGATGTTCATAAATCACACTGAGAGATCTGGATTGATAGGCAAAGTATAGTTTATTAGTGAATAGTTACCTGTTGTATGTATGCACAATTAATTTTTTGTTCAATCAGCTATTGTCCTGATATCTGTTTGCCACGTAAAGAAACATGTAACACTCTCAAGGCGGAAGAACTTGATTTTGAGTATTAGTGTTCTCTCTTCTGCTAGTACAATTTCAACAGCATGACATAGTGTGCTATGCCTTTTTTCTCTTAACTTGCCAACTGCAAGCTTTGCATTTCAGGTCAGCTGTTTTACAGTTGGGTGACATTCATGTTCTGCAAATCTAAGAAACTTGGGAGAGCAGCTGGGTGTTTTGAACAGCATTTGAACAGAAAATAAGTACTCAAACTCTATTTAATTTTAAATAAAGTGTGAGGGCTTAATTCAGTGATGTTCTTTTGATCTATGCAGGGTGAGACTTTCAAATTATGTCCAATGGGATTCTCCCACCATTCCAATAATCAGTCTGCATTTTTATTTACCTTCAGGTTATTGCATAGTAGAAAACCATGGGCAATTTCAAAGGTCATGCCCTCCCTGGAAGCTTTTTCCTTCTTTTTGGCTTGTGGTGGTCAGTGAAGTATCCACTGAAGTATGTCTGTCGAAAAAACAAGAATGCTTGCTACCTTGGTTCCAGGGCAGGATTTCAGCGCCTGGAATTTGTTGAGGGGATCATCAAAGCTGTCTTTGCCCTGATTGGTAAGTTAGATGCCTTCTTGAGGAAAATAATAAATATGCAAAGGGATGTGCTTTTTCATTCTTTTTTTCTAAGTTTGTTCTCTGATAAAACGTATCCCGTTCTGATATTTTTAAAATTAGTGTTGCAAGAAGCATAGTGTTATGAACAATTACAATAAAATTTCCCCATTTTTTTTGTCTTCAGTTCAAGAGAGGATGCCATTCTGAAGCAATGCTTTAGATGGATACAAGCTGCTGGGCTCAATAAACAAAACTGTGGGGGGAGATCTGGTATGTTTTGATGGACATGGAGGTCAAACTCGGTGCTTTACTTAATTCCTCTTGACCTTTAAACACTAGGAATCTAAGAACTACTGATGCTACTATTATTAATTATATACTTATGATTGCGACACAGTCTCCGTGTATAGCCTGGAGCTTCTTCACAATGTTTTGGAGCTTCTTTATGATCTCCTTGCTGCTTCACAGATGTTCCATTTGAACATTCATACTCCGTGCACTACTTCAGGGAGGGAGATGCATTATTTGGCTGCGGGGCTCTCACATGCAAACTGTTAGCTCCAGACAGTAGGGGCATTGTTCAGCTATTTTGAGTCTGACAAACTCAACCCACTGCTTTGAATGGTTTCAGAGGGCCTGCTGGCTTTCAGGTGTTGGTAGTCTTCATTGAATTATTGCTCAGATGCATAAATGCAGATGCTTTTTTTATTAACAGCCCTTGAAACTGAAATTATCCACAAGAAAACACTGAACTCCAGATCTGATCGCTGCAGAATTGTTACAAAGGGGGTGACTGTTTTGCATTCTGTTATGGACTGGCCTGGGTATAAACTCAAGGAGATGGTTTAGTGAGCTATGCAGTTGTTTGGAAATGCCTCGTTCTTCTTCAAATTCTAGCATGGAGTATATTAGCAATTTACCTTTACGGAGTAAGTAAGTAATAGAGGACTGGGGGAGGTCAGCACATGTGGGCCTCAAGTTGAAAAGGATCTTAATTTTTAACATTAAGATCATATTTTATCTATCTCCTCTTCTTTAAATGCTCACAGTTCCCTGGTATCTAACCATGATGCAGATTCTATCCCATTACATTGTGCCGAAATCTTCTTCCTACTTTTCCTTCCTCTCTGGGAGTTGTATCAATTCAGATACACCAGCAATTAAGTGATGTTTTGTGTATAGTATATCGTTTGATATGCCTTAAAAAATTATCAAAACCTGAATAATACCACTCATTTTGAGGTGTGGGGGAAGATATTTTTCTTACAAATCTCCTAGTGAGTGTCTGGAGATAGTCGGATATTTAAGACATGAATCCAGTGGTTTTGTTTTCACCCTGAAGAAAAAAAGCTATTATTTTAATGTATGGTAATTTTAATTCCAGTTAAAAATGTGGACAGGAAAGCCTGGCAAGAACAAACACTAAAAGCAGCAGCAGGAGTAAAAACTGCTGTTTCTGTGTACGGCAAACTTGAAATAAAGGTGGAAAAACACTGTGTTTGTTCTGCAGCTTATCTACTTATATAGGGGGATATTGGCACACACTATGCTAAACAATATAATTAACTTTAATGTCTTAAAAACATAATGTATTTTAAGCACAAACTTCCTTGATCAAATAGAGTATCTAAAAGCAACTGTCCCTCTTCTGGAGTACTGTATTTTGTTAGCAACACAACAAGGGGCCAAGGTAAGGGAAGCAGTAAAGCAGCAGTTCAAATATTAACTCTTTACATATCCTCATGGGACCTTTAATAAGTATGCACAATGGAGGAGTTTCCTTTTATGGTTTTATAGGAAAGTTCCCCTTTGATTTTAAAGTTTGAACTATGCCATCCTACATATTGCAGGGGACTGAAACAGTAAATCTTTCTTTTGGGGACTTCAACATGTGTTAAACTCATGTTTAAACCACTGGAAAAGACAGCTGAAAAATTTGATTGGCAGACTACCACAACAGCAATTGTTTTTTTTTAAAAAAAAAAAGATTGCACAAAATAGCTGTCTCCATTTTCACTGCTGGAAACTGTAGGATGCAAATAATTCTGCCAGCAGTGGAACTGAAGCCTGGTTTCCTGTGGCTTTCTCCTTTCTGGATTATGTGATGCTTAATACATGCTTGAGCTCTCTCTGTGGTCTTTCCCTCAGAACGGAAACTTATTTCGTCTCTCCTCTAGCCACTGTCTATTTTCTTGCAAATTTATAGAAATTTAATATCTTTGAGGCCTCTGTTCCTTGTCAATTCACTTGAGTTTGTACAACACATTAAAAACTTTATTGAGATTGGCAGAACTGGGAAGAAGGGAGCAAAACATGGCAATCACCCAGAGCAGTCCTCAGAAAACCACACTAAACCCCCAAATGACCAGTGTTATTCTGCTTTGGGATATATCGTAGTCTCTGTTGCTTGTATAAATACTTATTGTCAGCCTATACCTTAAGCACCAGGACAGCTACTAATAGGTCTCGTTTCATGTGCAGGAATGGTGGCTGAGCAGTTTGTTCCTGATGGACCTCATCTGAAGTTGTATAATTATGAGGAAAAACACTGGGATCACTTGATGAACTGGCAGCATGCCACCATGTATCTGTTTTACGGCATTTCAGGGTTGGTTGACATTGTGGCTCATGGCACAAATGCGCTGCCAGTGGCCATGGACAGAATGATGCTTTCATTAGCAGTTTTTATTGAAGGTGAGTTTACCTCTCTTTGCAGAGATGCCTGTGAAACTCAGAAGGTTTATTTGTACTTACAGGCATCAGTCTTTTGGCTGGGATTTTCAAAGTAGCCTTAGAGAGTGAGTGCCCACATTTTTATTGGAGTCGAGCGTTTAACTTCCTGAAATGCTTTTGAAAGAATTGGTCTTGGCCCTCCTTAAATTGCTGAGGATTTGCCTGTGGTGCAGCCTAGAAATATGATCATGCATTGCACAGCTGTATCTGTGCTTTCCTAGCCAGCTAAGATAGTACCAGAAATCTAGTGAGAGTAGTGGCACAAGCCTATTTTGAGTAAGCGCTCAGCAGCTGAGGCATTTACTTCAACTTATGTACTGATATGGTACCCAACTTGTTAGCTGAAAGCCACTGTGAGTGCATTTGCCTGCACTAGAATCACATGTTGGAAGATGTGACATACTCGATTTACATTTTCTGTACACACAGTATGTCTCATAGCCTCCCTCTTGTTACACTGCAGAGACAGATGAATGAAACTTTCTGTTATCATGTCTTTTAAATTAAAGATGATAAAGCTGTAGCTTCCCATATCATTTTGCAGTCTAAACTCAAGAGAGGAAATATGGAGGCATCAGTCTTAAAAAATGACTCTTAATCTGATCACTTAATCTTGAACTGATCACTTAATTTATTTCAGGCTTTCTCTTCTGTTACCATCTTCACGGGAGAGCCATGCTGGATATTCATGTTCATCAGTTATTGTTATTTGCTATCTTTGGAGCTGCTGTTTGCATATTTCTGGAAGTTTTCTTCCGTGGCAGTATTATACTAGAGATGCTCCGTACAAGCCTCTGCATATTACAAGGCAGCTGGTTCTGGCAGGTGGGTCACTTTTCTGCCTTAGGGTTTTCTTCCTTTGCCACTATTAGTCATGTATCCCTTTGCAGATGTTTCACAAGTGATATAGTATGCCTTTTAAACACAGATCTCAAAGGACTCACAGATAACAACTCACCATTAATGCCCCTTCAAAGACATAAAAGTATTTATCATATCCATTTTACAAATGAAGAAGTCATTTTACTTCTACTGTCTTTTATCTGAATCAATAAAAAAGCTAAGGTGGTTTGGCTAAGCTGTCCCTTGCTATAATCATTAAACATTCTCTCTGATCTCTGTACCATCCTGTTCAAAATTTGCAAGCTAAAAGACAGTGATTTTGCAGCAATATATATTTACTATCCTTTACAAAGACAGTCCACACAGCAGTGGGAGTAGTGAGTAAATTCCCAGAAGATTACAGGAAAGGTGAGGCAAATAACTCATTGACATTGCCACAAAGAGGAACGAAGGTGGAAATTATCTTTCATATGCTGAACCTGCGGTATCTTTCCACCTTCTAAAAACATTTCAGTAGTGGCAAACTATATGCAAGAGGTGTTGAAGCTCCTGAGTGTCATCAAGACATTGGGCAATGCAATGGTTCCTAGTTTTACAATGTTCTGGCATTTGAACAGAAGAAATAACAGTCTAAACTTCAATATTTCAGAGATGTGGCTCATGCTAGATGAGAAAGAACTCATCGAAATGTAACTGCCATGCCTTAGTTTATTTGTGATTCTATTTGATTAAAAAATATTTGATAGCAATCCATTCTTTACTGTTAGAACAAGACAGAGAATTTCATGAATTGATGCTGTCTTGTAACAAAGAAATAGGAGTGTTAGTAACTATGTTTGATCTTATAGTGGAGAACTGAGGTCACCCCAGTGATTTTTCTTTCCGGCGTGTCTAGACTGGCTTCCCTTTTTTTATATGCTGGCCAGACATGATGAATAAAAACGTTTGCTGTTCCTTAGAAGAACTGGATACTCAGCACCAGATCAAATATTTAAATACTTGCTCTGGCAAGACGACAGACCTCCTAAACTGCAGTCTTTTTCTGTAAGTGAACTCAAGAACCTGGTGCTGCAGCACTTAGTGTTTTATTTTCTTGTTTGCAAACTTTTCTTTGGTGATTCAAGAAGCTCTACAGTAGAAGAATTAGATGCAATCATTTATTCTTCATTGTTTGTCTAGTCTAATTTTAAAACAAGTAATTTCTTTACTTGACTCCAAAACAGTCAAGTTACTCCAGAAACAATGTGTTTTTTGTTTCAAAGTAAAAATTGAAGAACTAAAAACACAGCAGATTTAAGTGTGGCTTTTTTCACACCTGCATTAGACTTCAACCGTATGTGTGACTGAAAACCACATACTGACTGCAGAATGGCAAATTTGTAAAAGGTAAAGGAGCTTTTTTCTGCATCATCAATGCTTTCATTCATTGAATTCTCTGCATGTAAATGCAAAATGTGCTCCTCCCTCCTTCCTCCTCTCCCCCTCTTTCCAGCTCCAAATTTCTCAACGAAATTGCTAAGGAGTGACTCTGAAGAGTATTAGACAGTACCGAGGACTGGTGCTTACTAAGTCAGAGCCCTGACTAGCTCCCTGGCTTATACAGTAGTATGAGTTTGATCTTTCCCAGCTCTAGATAACCAAATCATCAACGTGCTTCACACCAGTTAATAGCCTTGAGTGAGAAAGCTACATTTTTATATAATTCCAAAAACTCATCTTTTCCCTGGATTGCCCAGAAGAAATAGAATTAGGGTTTGCCTTTATTTATTAACTTACTGTTTGTCTTCTGAACTATTTAACACATTCCCAGACGCTGTTGGGAAGAAGGGAGTCCGCATGAGTGTCTGGGCAGGTTTTCTCATTGGTGATGTGTTTGCAGTTCAGACCACACATGGCTGAGTATCAGCCCCTCTCCTTATAGTGCACAGTTCTGATTTCTGCAGGACTTGTTGGGCCAATTTGATAATTTTCTGAGCAAAAGCAGAAGGCCTCTGGAGTTGACTCTGCATCTTCAAAGGCATTTCTGCAGTACTAGATAAAACCATCCATCACATCTGAGTGTGACTGCAAAACTGTTTTCAGTAATAATTGCAGAAATAATCAGCACATTAAAAAAAATGAAATGTCTGCCTTGTGATGGGTAGTGTAATACATGATACATGTCAGGTGATGTTTTCTTTTATTTTATTACAGATTGGCTTTGTTCTTTATCCTCCAAATGGGAGCCCAGAGTGGAATCAAATGGATCATACTAATATAATGTTCCTGACAATGTGCTATTGCTGGCATTATGCTTTTGCTTTTCTTATCCTTGCAGTGAATTATACAATTGTCAGCTGGTAAGTTACTTGAAACACTAAAACTTTGGAGACTTGTCTGTTTACTCTACCAGGAGATTTATTGTAGAAAGGTTTCACTGACAAATCAAAAGGGTTTCACAAAATGATTAACTGTCTCGCAAAATAAAATAAAAATAGATATTGTTAATTAATGAACACAATATGGCTCACTGTTTCAGTAGAAGGGGGAAATAACATACAGAAAGTACCATTCTGACAACATAATGCTTCTCACATAAAATGAGCTCTTTCTGATAGTCTTCCACATCTGTAATTTCATAGGAAGTTAGAAGTAGGAGAGAGCGTTTTTTCCTACAACATATTCTCTCTCTGTGTTTGTCTGTACCAATTCCAAGTGACTTAGTCACCAGGTTTCTCCGCTTAACTTTGAAGATTGTTGCAGAGGCTTCTTGGTTGCTGCTTTCCCTCAATCAGACCTGATTTTTTCACTGGACAATTTCATCTCTTTATTTCTAAAAATAGGCCTTTCCCATGTCACCCAGTGTCAATTCTGACAAAACTCCACCTGAAGTGTTGACTGCATTAGGAAAATGAGCCTGATTCTACCAGGGGTGATCGCTTTTTGTTTGCAGGATATTACCAAGCCTTTTCGTGCACGGTCTGAAACATGATTCTCACCCCTTGTTTTACCCTTACCATTCTAATATCCCTGCTTAATCATGCTTTGGCCATATTTAGTTCTTGCAGTCTTTCTTCATAAATGAATCATTTGAACTGTCTGATGAGATGCAGGAGTTAAACAGGTTATTAGCATGTAAATTTGCCAGGTCAGCCTTTGAGTCACTATCTGACTTCTGATATATATGACTTTTTTTTTTTTCCCCCCCCAGGGCAGTTCATTCAAAGATTAAACAGTCCCAATCCATGGAGATGGGATTACTGAAAACATCTGAACGAGATCAGGAGTCTGAAGATGAAATTTAGTAAGAATGGGGCTTTACTAGTTTGCCCACTCTACTATTAGGCTAATTGTTACCTCATTTCTAGACTTGTTTACCATCTTATTCATCCTTTATACAACTTGCTATGCAAATATCATCTTCTGGAGTACTGTATATATCTGCACAGCTAGATTTTTATTTGCAGAGGGTAAGCTTGATGTGTGGTGATTCCAATAATACCTTGCTTATCTTGTACATCAGTGGAAAAACAGATTAATATTAGACAAACTTGGACTGGATGAGGTAACATTACCAAGTCTGTGAGTCAGACTCATTAACAGCTAGGCAAAATGTTTTTCTTCTGCTTTTTAAGGAACTGATAGGATGAACTAATTAAGATGTCCAAATAAGTGCTTTTGCTGAACTGCAAGTCACTGTGCATAAATAACTGTGCAGACCTTGAAAACAGTAGAACAACATAGAAAGTGATAGTTACCTTGCCCAACATGTTTGTGTCTTTGCTTGTAGCTTTATGTTAAATGGAAAGAACTACTCACTGCAAATCTGTTCAGCATTTCTTTGAAGAATATGTAGTTGGTCATGCTCATATAGACACTACCAGACTTCTATAGGAGGACCAAAGAGATGTATAATAATTAAAAATGACTGGAAGTATTCATCTCGTGCCTAGATGTTCCTGCCTCTTTCCTATCATTTGGCTTTGAAAGGCAGTGAATTGGCTCTACTTCTCCCAGGCATACCAATTGACTTTTCTAGAAAGGCTGATGTGTGTCTAGGGGGGCAGCATCTGACCACAAAGGCAGTTTCTTTACCAACGTTGTTTCCTTTCCTTCAGTGGAATTTAGTGGAATTTCAGCAGGGTTCAGGGAGAGACACATGACCAGACACAGCACATAATCAGGAGCAGGTAATGCTGAACTGGATTTAATGGTGGATGAGATGGATTTGCACCCTTTTCCCAGTCCCTCCCTAGCAAGTTTTAAGCAGCGTGCATAGTGAGCTGTGTGAGGGCAGATGTTTCATTCATCGTAACTCCATGCCCAGCTAATCGCAGCAGGGTCTGAATTTAAAAAAAAGATTGTTTTTTAATTGTATTTCTTTTTTTCAAATGGACAAACCGAAGTCCTGATCCTGTGAAAAACAGGGTGCCCTCCTTCCCAGCGTTCAGTGTCACTAGAATGTGCTCCAATCTGAACAGTACAAAAAAAGGAAGTTAGTGATACGTGGCAAAAGACATTAGAAAGTTATGTTGTACATAAGCACACTGCCCCCATGGGGTGGACATCTGAAGTATAGCTCTAACTCTAAATGCCTCTTTTGAAAGACATGGATTAGCATGTGGACAGGAGAGAGCGTTTGGTGTTCAGCAGCGCGTATGCTCTATTTTCCAGAGGATGGAGCACAGAAGGAATGCTGATGGCAGTGGGCCACTTTGTATATCCATCAGTAGTGAGGTGGTTATTCTGGAAAAGTAGCTCCCTCCCTTCAGAACACCTCTTGTAAAAATCTTGTCTTCTTCTAATTACTTTTGGAAATATGCTGGTACAGGACAATAAATTCTGTACAAACACTACCAGTTCATCAGGTTTGGTGCTACAGAAGTATATTTCTCTCACTATTCTAATATCTACATAAGCTCCTAAAGGAATGCAGAACTGGACTCTGGTGGATGAGTAAGAGTTGCAGGATCTGGCCCCTTCACTTTTGAGCTTCTTCTGTATTTTTTCAGTGTAAACCAGAGAAATGAGTAGCATAAAATTACTGATTGCAGTAGGCCTATTGCTTAAGAAGATAAGCACAGAAAATAATTTATAGCTCAAAGGGATCCCAAGACTTAGAAAAAAAATCAAGGCTGTTTCACCTTGAAAGGAACATAAGCATTCACCTCATTTCTAGGATCCACATACTTTTCTTCTCTTTTTTAAAGAGAGCCTTCCTTAGTTGTATGTGCTGTTAATGCTTAAGTTTTAGAATGTCAGGTTTATCACTGCCTTTCTAAAGTAAGTGAGGTTGTTTATTCTGAAGTAGATCTTAAGAAAGTACTTTGCTCCTCATAGGCAGAAACAATGCAAGTTTCTTCACTGCTTTTCTGAATAAATATATTTAATACTGTACAAGTATTAAGGTACTCTATCTCTAAACTAAAGGGATAACTGAAGCAGGAGAAAAATATGTTAAAGTGGCTGAGCTTTGATGTCTTCTTAGAAGACTTCAGTTGGTCGTTTTTGAAAATACTTTAGATTTTTGCTAAGTGTCATGAAGTGACACTTGGAACTAGATGTGAGATTATCTAGATGAGCCTAATTTTGAAGGTGAGAATTGTTGACTCCCAGATGTTTCTTTGTTTAGAAATGTGTAATGGGGAACGGCAGATGCATAGCCAAGGAAAGATCACCATTTCTCTCAATAATTGTTTGCTCTTCTTTAGTGCCTTTCTCTGAAAGGTCTTGGAGATTTTGGCAAACTTAAACAAAATCTGTCTCAGGGCAGCCTTGTGAGCTAGGTATCAGTATGGGTATTTTTGCAGTTTTGCATCTTGGCTTTACAGTGGTCTTAGTGTAAGCTCTGAAATAAATGATACCTACTTCACTTGGCAAATCTAAGACTTGAGTTTCACTGGTGCAGTTAAATTAAAATCAAATTTTCTGTTGGCATAAGTCAGAAGGAATATCCACTGGTTTTCTGAGGAGCTTGCCTGTTAATGGTAGCAGGGATATATTGGCCAAATGCAATGTATCATTACACCCAATTACAATCTTATATTTGGGTATAATTCATTGTTCTACATCACTATTGTCTGTAAGCTTTTTTTAAAGGGCAGAATTTTTTACCCATTAGTATACTTGAGATGTAGAGATTTTGCTGTGCTATGAAGTGAAGAAGATAGTTATATGTCTAGTAGAACTTGGGGATTATTACAAAAGTTTGTCTTGACAAGCCAAAATCAGTTGACGGAGTGAGCCCCATGGATGAGTTAAATATTTTAATAACTTGAGTGAGCTGTGAATTTGGAGGGTGTTTAGCAAATTCTCCTTTTGAAAAACCTGCTTTTTTAGAAACAAAGAGTGCCAGTACTAGAACTCGATGGCCAGAAAAGAGGTTACCTGCCGGTGTTTCTCCTGTGACCTCAGCCTTGCGATTCTGACTCTCACCTGGGCAGTGTATTCCAGCAGTGGTTGTAGGTCTGTGTTTTGTTGTGAGAGAACTTGATTAGGGTTCAGCCTGCTGAGAGGTATCATCTGCACCTCCCTATGTCCCCTTCCAGTGAATCTCCTCCAGATTGTCAGAGAACTGGAAAAATAAGCCTATCAGGTGGCTGAGGTGCAACCATGCACAGCAAAGACACTTATAAAGAACTCCAGTGACGAAGCTAATACAGTCTGTGGCAAAGAACTCTAGGATATACTTCTTAAAAGAAGTAACTCTTTATATAAGAGCAGGTGTTATTGTATTCTTAAGCTTGAAGAAATGCAGGTCAAAATGGATCCTGAAGTCTTACAGAAACAGTAGTCTCGTGGATTTAATTTTTAATGTTTACACTACATGTAGAGTGAAAGTTAAAGTGAGTTTCTCAGCCTAATATATTTTTGGTAAGAAAGAAAGAAACAATCCATTTAAGGAGTGGTCATTTGTTAAGCAGAACGTTTGACCTATTCTTTTCAAGCATTGTTCAAAAGAGGTGTCTAGAACACTAAGGTAGCTATTACGCTTAAAAAGGTATGACCTTTTTCGTTCCACTAGCAACAGATTTTGCTTGAATTTCATGAGTGAATGGAATTCTGATGAGTTTACAAATGCCACTCAGAAAAAGGTAGCTACTCTCAAGAAAATTTAAATTATTGTTAAATATCGGTGCCTTTTAAAAAACTATATGGTAGCTAATAATAGAAAAGATATGCCTGTAATTTTATTTAAATAAAAATGATTTATTCATCTAAGATGTCTGTCATGTTTTCAGGGGAAAAATGCAATCATTTATGGGACAGGGTGAAGTGGGGTGGACATGTTACCCTTATGGCCCATCTGGACAATTGAACTAGTTGGGACAGGAATTTAGGAAAGACCAGTTCTGTCTTGACAAATTTCTTCACTTCTATCATTTTGCTGTCACTTACAATACAGATGAAAATAGCTGTTCTTGAGACTCGGACAGTAGATCTTCACAGAGTCACAAAAGTCAAATTCTAGGGGTAAAGAGGATCCCAAATTTGGGTTTGTTCTCGTGTTCCATACACCATGGAGCAGCCAGTAAGGCATGTGAACAGAACTGTGTGAACTGTGGATTTTTCTGTTTTGGCAAGCTTGATAATAAAAATATTTAGGATTGTTTTGACCTAGTTAACTTTGCTCTCTTTTCCCTTTAAAGAAAAAAAAAACTTTTTCAGCTGTAAGATGAAAATGCATTCTGAAACCGAAAAACTGAAGTATTTGGAAAAATATTTATAATTGCAGTTTTTTTCCTCTCCATATTTTGGACCACTTTTTGAAATTAATGCTAGGGGACTGTATTTGGCAAAAATTTGCAAGCAATTTTGGCTTCTCTCAAACTGTGCTTTGGTGGATAAATTTATTATTCATTAAAGATTATAGTCCCATGGCTTTCTTTCATCATTCCATGGATTTGATACCACTTTGCTACATATTTTACAGGTGGTGTTTTTTCAGTTATAGAGAACTTTGAGTGGTGTGTACTTCGGTGTACATAAGAAAACTTTTAAATTTCTCCAGGACTGGGTAAGGAAGAAAAAGTCAGGATTTACTGCTTTCCTATATCATCTTTATGTTCACAAAATTTGAAAGAATTGCAGAAGACTTAAAATAATCAGTAAGAAATTTTAAAGAGCTAGAAATAGCTTTAAATAAATCATTTGGGGAATCAACTAGTTTGCATTAGAAAACCAAATGTACCAATGTCTTTGTATCCCCTGGGGTTGGGGCTAGGGCTGGTTACTCCCAAACATGTCACCAGGGAAACTGTTTACTCTCATGTTTGATGACAAGGAAGAGCCAGTGACACACTACATGCCTGATCCCATTTAGGTAATCATGTAAAATGCACATTTTGGCAGCCATGCTCTATACAAAACATAGCAGATCCAGTGTGTGTCAGGAGCTCAGCTCAGAGCTGGGGTGTGATTCTCCTTGCAGGGAAGACCAGGGGCTTCGCGGTCACTTCAATGTTGGGGTGAGGCATGCAGGAAACATTTGAGTTCGGATCAAGAGAGCACTCTGGGAGCAAATCACCAGATCGTCCTAACTTCAAGAGCTTTGGTTTGCCTCGTGGAGAGGTATCAGGACATGGGAACTGGAGTCCTTTGAAATGAAACTAAATCGAAAGATGCACTGCAGCGGTGTGCCTGATGTGCTCCAAGTACTAATGGGCATTCAAGTCCATGGAATGAAAATAGAGTCCCAAAATATAGCTGTTATGTAATGCATAATTGTTGCGCTCCACAGGTCTGCTCCTAGAGCACCACAGATCTACATGTGGCTATAGGTAAGGCAAACGGCTTGTCTGATACTGGAAGGAGGGGGAGAACCCCTGATCACAAAGATAAATAGATTAAATGTGGCTTTCTCTCATTTCTGTTATCCGTATTTCTTCAAAGCTCTGTCATTGTTCTAAATTCTACAAATAAAAACTTTTATTTACTTTTATCTAAATCTAGCTTGAATTAAGAGTAAATTTGGTGGTTCAAGGCATTTTGATCCTGCAGGTTCATTCATCCTTAAAACTGAGGCAACTAGACAACTTTTGTCTGGTACCTTAATGCAGTCCTCCATGAATGCTTTGAAATATAGCAGGGTTCAATACCTTTGAGCTACAACACTTGGGTTAGGAGTCACTAGTACAAAAGTCAGTGGAAGGAAACAGTAGCTTTTTTTAATCCAGAAAAAAGTTCTTTAGCATGTGTAATAGTGGAAGGAAGCCTGAATTCCAAGGACTCCCAAGGACTGTGCAACAGCAGCACATCTGTTAAAAGGGAAAAAGAGATGACTGGAAAACTGCTGGGCATTTGCCTTTTAAATCTATTCTGGGTCAAATATGTGCTTGCTCAAAATATGTGTTAGTAAAGAAGTCTAATATTTTTACAAGAAGGCATAACCAAACTCCGAATTTTTTTCAGAGCAATAATTTTTAACACCTTACTATGTAATTGTTACAGTTCATGGATCTCTATAAGATATTGGATATACTTCTCAGAATGAAAATGCATAAAAAAACTATTTGGAAAACATAATATCAAGTGCTACAGCATACTTTGGAATTTGATTCAGAAAAAGAGCTTTTGTGTAAGGACTACAGCTTTTTCACCTCAAAATATTCTGCAAAGAATAGTACCAAAGAGGTCAAGGTCACAGTGAGGGCATGTAATTGGAGCAGAAACGGTTGTGTCTACACATTGTGGTTATCTCCGAGCAGAAGAAAGAAATGGGAAAGAGGCTACTTTTATAAAGACAATCTATACAACTGAATAGCAATTAAGCAACTAGAAATCCCTCCTAAGTCTCAAAGATTGAAGGGAGGAGAAGCAGTATTTACTATATAAAACATTCCAGTCTGCCTATAGCATTATTTAATAGATACAAGGTTGTCAAATATACTCTCTGGGATTTTTCTGGGTCCTGCGTGGCAGTCCCAGAAACCATAATGCTGATTCCCTGTTCCAGAAATGAATGGCAGCTCGAGTGACAGCTTGCACTGCTTTGCTGGAATTTTACTTGTTTGTAACTCCAACTCAGCCAGATGCAGTTGACGCATGAAAAAATCTCAGAGATGGTGTTTACTGCTGGCACTGCATTTTATTCAGGCTTGAAAACAAAACAGAAAGGAAATAAGAAACATCTGGCTCCAATTATGGCTTAAAAGAAATGGAGGAAAGCTGAAGAGCAGTTTCGCTTCCTGACAGCTGCATTGCACATACAGTTTTACAAGTAATGAGATTTGCTTTCAGTCTGATAACTTTATCATGTAAACATGGTTTAATATTTTCATAAATAAAAATGTACTGTTCTTTAGAATATACTAATTGATTTGTTTGGGTTTTGCCATATGTTTCTATATGCTTTTTTAAGGTTTATGTAAAATATTCATGTGAAGTTAGAAGTTTCTAATCTTTTTCACTCACAGTCCTATTTCCTTTGCCATTTCCCAGGTTACAAACCCTCTTCCATTTGCAGTCCTGGTACCATAACCCAAGGTTTGGGAATCACAGTATTTTATATATAAACAGTAATGCAAAAACACATTCAAAACACAACATTCTGCTCAAAGATGTGCCTGATATTAGGAAGGATTCAGGGATCCTATTTCCTTTGAGCAGAAAGAAGCATGTAAGCTTGAACTCCTGTCTCTTTCCTACCCTGTATATTTATTTAACACCTCTGCAAGTATATGGAAAATCACTGCTACCATCTAGTAGCCTTTCTACTAGGAGAGGACACTAGAAAATTAGACCTGTGATTCAGAACCTGGTTAAGCTTTAACTACACCACGATCTTCAGACTTGGTGCAATATTGGGCATAGCTTAACTTTATGTTGCTTAACTGGTCTGTGACTCAGTTTCCTCATCTGTAAGACCAAGTCCTGTGCATGCATTGCCATCTTCCTGAGTGTCCATCTTCCTGGTTGCCATCTTCCTGAGTGTCTCATAGATCCAGTTTTAAACTCTTACCGCTTCTAATCCAGGAACATCAAATATTTAACCACTTATCTCAACAGGCTGGAAAGTAATTAAAACGCACAAGGGCACTAAACCTCTGTGGTAACCAGGATAAGGAGGCAGTGCTTCTCTCCAGCTGGATGTTGCGGCTGCTCCACTGCTGCTGGGTGACCCCTGGGGACACATTCCCACCCCTCGGAAAGAGAAAGGGTACCAGCGCCTGTGGCCGTCCACCCAGTGGGGGGTTTCTGGGGTCGTGCCTTTTCTGGAGATAAAAGCCTCAAACTGCTCCACCATACCAGGGGGCTTCTTTCTGTTGCTCTTTCTTTCGGGCTAGCAGATCCTCCGACGGAGCTGCAGGTTTGTCCCATAACCGTCACCAGGGTAGCGGCACAGTCTTTCATTAACTAAAACCTCTGCAAGCCAAATTTTAAGACATTTGGGTGTCTGAAGAAGCATATTAACAGTTTCAGAGGTCCCATTTGTAAATGCTTAGATCTTAATTATTTCTGCATTTCCTCAGACTTCCCTGTGTCTTGTTCTGGGACACTTCTTTTGCCTTTCAGAAGCTTTCCTTAGTACAGAGTATCTTGCTTGCTATTAATTAGATCCGCAGTATTTTCAGTATTGATTTTTTGATGATGAGGTCTAAGTCTGTTTCCCAGATTGCCACCAAGGACATTAACGGCATGCTTTATCTTGCTCATTATTTTCTTGAGAAGAGGAAAAAAAAATCTTAATGTACTGTAATGCATTAAAGAAACAGTAGCACCTAGCTGGGCGTTACAGCCCAAGAGACCTGAGTCCTTTTTTTCACTGTGGGCCACTGGGTTTCTGTATGTCCTTCACAAATCACTTCAGTTTTTTCGACCCCGTTTCTACACTGGAGATAGAAGTGCTTCTGTAATTAAAAAAGCCAGATACACCTCCTTTCCTCACTAAGAGCCACCAATGAAGAACACTACATAAGAGCAAGATATTGGCCCTGCTAACATGCAGAAAGTTCAACCACAGATCTGTGATGACAAAAAAATGCTCTTTATTCCAGCTAGTTCTTTAAATATCTCTGTTTGTCTCTCTTGATCTTGAATGCAAGATTAATTTCTTAGTTTTCAATTTGTCAGCAGGACACATGGTAGCATGTGGAAGAATATACTGTTTTGAAGAATACTAGTGTTACAACTTTTCTTTCTGCTTCATATTTTACTGGTGTCTTTTATCTGTTTTCCTTTTCTTCCAATCATTCTGTTTCCCGCTTCCTTCTGGATGAAGCAGATGGCTCAGAAATCTGAAGACATAGATTTTATCCTCAATTGTACCAGTGTTCTGCTGAGTGACCAAACTTCACGGTGGAGATGCACAGAGGGGGTGCAATAAGGCTCTTCCACTGTGCATATAAGCACTGTGGCTTTCCTCCAAACCTTTGTTTCCCCCTGCTTCCCCCTTTGCTCTGCCTGCCCATATTATGTAGCATGGAAATGCCAAATCCTCTTCTGAAAGTAAGTGTCAAGAGCCTAGTCTAGGCCAGTCCTAATGAAGTCATTTTTTCCATCTACTGTCAGCGCAACAGGAATATTACCTACCTCTTACTGCATAGGAGACTTAGCTCTCACCCTTCCACAGCCTCCTTTTTTTCCTTTCTGTCCTCACTGCTGCAGCACCCAGTGGTTGTGACTATGTCAGTAAATGAAATAACGCTACACAACAGGGCCAAATTCCTCAGCTGGTAGCACATCACTCAGCATGGTTTTGGCCTGCACCACCTAGCACTCCCCCAGACAGCATGCAGGTACAGTTTGGGGGCCAGCAGCAGTTTCCAGGAGGCAATATACACAATATAGAGAATATATACAATATAGAGAATATATGCAATATATACAATATATACGAGGGCGTCCTGCTTGGAGGGAAGACGGGCTAGATGGCATGGCCGTGAGCCGTGCTGCACACTCAGAGAACGGGCTCAGGCCCTGGTCAGGTTATAAGTATTAATGTAGCCATGGCTCTGCTCTGCAGCATTTCCCTATAACAAGTGGGAGATGTGAGATTTAATGCTTTGAAAAGTGGAACGTTTTATCAGGTGGAAAAAGATGGAAATTATTGTGAATTACTTCTCTAGTAAAATTTTTTTTAAAAGGAACTGAAAAGGTTAAAGTTCTACCAGTAGACAGGTAGTTAATGGCTTATCCACCACAAGGATATCAAGGTATAAAACCATTTTATGACAGAGCAGACTCAGCCTGCACCACAACATGCCTTTGCTCCGCTGGGACAGAAGGGTACTGGTTGGGATCATCTGTTGTGCAGTGACTGTGACCCTTTGGACGTTGTGTATTTGGCAGCTTGTTATCAGGTTCAAAACAGGTAATAAATATAATTCTGTTCTGTTTGAGCTCTATTTGAACTCTATGTGTTTTTGTCTTTTCTTTCCTTTTCTTCT
The DNA here is from genome assembly GCF_003343035.1 of Apteryx rowi. Taxonomy (NCBI): domain Eukaryota; kingdom Metazoa; phylum Chordata; class Aves; order Apterygiformes; family Apterygidae; genus Apteryx; species Apteryx rowi. Next base: position 779,430 of record NW_020450693.1, read on the forward strand.
ATTTTTTAAACAAGATTACTGATAGAACCATCAGTGCCCAAGGCTTCTTCAGTGGAAATGTCCTTCTTCTCACACCAATGTTTTAAGTCCTTCAAACTTTGTATTTTTTTGGAAAACAGAATAATCTGGCACTCAGTCTCTGGAGTTTTTTCCTTGTAATGTATTTACAGTATACATGATTCCTCTGATACAACTTTGAGAAATATCTTGAAAGTCTATCACTATTCTTGTTGAGATCTGATTTACTTATCAAAAGAAAGAAATAAATGTCAAGCTAGTTGGATAAATTATGTTTTAAAGGGTAAATATTTAGCTCTACAGGTAAGTATTTAGTATATGCCTTATACTCACTGCATGTAAACAAAACATATGCTGCACCTGTTCAAATTTTTATTACATTATGGAAAACTCTTTTGAAGGACTATAGGAGATAGATGTATGTGGTTTGCATATTATATACCTGAAAATCAGTTCAGTGCAGACTTATGTGCATAAACTTGGAGCAGAAAACTTGTTAGTGTTTCTTCTCAGCAAAATACTTACTGTATTGACATGATACAAAAATCATGTAGGAACTCAAATTCAAAATACATAGAAAGAATCAGATATTTCTTGGTGCTCTTCCAGCAGGAGGTCAAATATGATCAGAGACTTGGAAGCCCAGGGAAATGCCTACCTGAGGCTACGTGGGGATATATTTACTTGATTTATCAGAAGTTTGTGGGGAGGGAACATAACTAAGCACAAGAAACGGCACATAAGTAAACACTAATTGTTTAACTTATGTCAGTAATAGCCTACCTCTGTGAACATAAGAATGTGCCTAGGGCTTTGTTTTCCTTGATGATCCTAAATCCCCCAAAATGGGAGTTAACTCTCAATGTAGCTTTTGCTTATGCCTAAGGTTTCTACAAGTGCAGGACCACTAGCTGCTAGGACTTGGAGTTGATCTGAAACCACTTCAAGTGTGGAGAACACCTTCATGCCCATCTGATGTAGTGCTTGCCGGGCACAGTTGTAAGGTTTCCTCTTTTTTCAAACTTTAACTGTAAGTGTTAGTATTAACAGTTTGTTAATAACAGCGGTGCTTGATTTTTTTTGATGAGTTCATGATGGCTTAGGTTTATGCAAGAATCACAGTTTCCATTTAAAAATGCATACACTTAAGTAATAAACGCAGAGGTAAGGCAGAGGCTGTGTGTGGGCGCCTGCTATGGAAGCTGAGTCTGTACCTCCCACTACAAGTGCTGGAGTTTCTACTTCACAACTTTGTGCTTTTCTGCTTTTCTGCTTTAAAATGGGATGATTCATGGCTGGAATGTCAGCTCTATCCTTTTTTTTTTTTTTCTTTAACCTTTCCATTTTCTTATACTCCTTTTTGCAGCTCATAACTAATACAGACAGAGTCAGATGGGGACAGCGCATCTCGGCCTGGTTTTAGAAGTGCCACCTCTGACGTCTTCAGCGTCAGGCTGCCGTGGGCGCTCCCTTCTCCCACTCCTCCGCCAGTCAGGCAGGGTCCAGTGCATGTGCCGCACCAGCCCCTGGCTCTGCTCCGGCCATCCCGGGTGCCGGATGTGCTCGATGGCCCTGCGGTGTGATCTGCTCACACACTGCTGCTGGCACGTGACTGCCGAGTGAGGCAGAGGCCGGGAGCTGTGCTGCAGGCTCAGGAGTATTATTTCGTGGGGCCCTACAGGGCTCCCAGCACAAAGCAAGTAGCAAAGCGGGGCCGGGGAGGAACAGCTGTCCAAACATATATCCCTGTTCCCCTGTTATATCCATTCCCTGCAGCTGCCTAGGTTGGGCCACCCAGATCTCAACTGCTTCATGAATGTTTCTTCCCTTTTTGTAAGATTTCCAGTGGAGAGACAACGTGTTTGGAAAAGCTGATAGCTAATGGAGACATCACCTAGCTGCGCATAGATGTTATTCCACAGTCCTCATAGATATCTGGCCGTCATGTAGCTGAGGAAGACCGAAATACAAATGCTAAATAGCAACAACATGAGCAAAAGTCCAGCAGCGCCTGCCAAGAGCAGAATTACCCCAGCCGCATGGCACATCCCTTACAGTTTGTGATAGACTTCCAATTATATGAATCCCATTAAGCAGTAAGAAGTTAGGCAATCAACATTAGCACATGTGTTCCTGACAGCACTGTTTACTTTTTAATCTTCTGGCTTTCCTCTTTTGTCAGAGTCTGAAAACACAAACACTGAAATGTCAGATCTAATGGCAGCCTTCAACTTTAGTTTGCTGTATCATTTCAAGGCATAAATTACATCCAATGCGCAGATACACAATTTCCACCGTGAATCTTATGGTGAGGGATTCCAGACTCCATGCCTCCAGCTAGGGAAAGGGTTAGATAAACCGAGAGAAAGCCTTAGGCCCTAGGGATCCTCCAAGTCTCGGTCCCATCTCCCAAAGCTTGAGGTCCACTAGCTCATTCTCCACCGTAATTCCTGCTGCAGAATACCCCTTCTCCATTCAAGATTTGCCAGCCTCTTTTTTAAGAAACCTTAACGTTTTCAGAGCTTCTAAACACAGCAAATACCATGGGATACTCAGAAATTTCCAAGAACTGTGATTTTTCCATTATTGCTTCTATCATGCATTTTTTGAGTTTGTAAATAGAAAATATAGTCAGTTGTTTCCCGAAGCTGCGGCAGCCTGTGTAACAACTGCTTCAAAGTCTGCTCATTCCTGCCAAAAGACAAAATAAAAATTAGCACCTATCCTGGAGTGCGAATAGAAGCTATGGCTGGGACTGGGGCATGGATTTTTATCTGCTTTATCCTCAAATGCCTGGCTTAAACCAGAATATCTCTGTGCGATTCTTGGAGGTGCGATTATCCCCCTCTCTGTTACCAGTCTGGGTCTCTCAGCGCTGGGCAATCCGCAGCCCTCTTTTGCCTTGTAGCTCCCTGTGAAATCTTGCAGAAGCAATCTGGACTTTTTATGAGTTTAATAGCATGAGCCTTTTGCAGAACGGAGGCTCATGACACCATTCCTGCAACGCAAAGTAATTTCTGAAAGCTTTAACCCCACATTCATGCCATTTTGGGGGGAGGGTAGGAAGGAGCTAGTGATTCAGCACATGGGCTAGACTGTGGATTGCAGAATGGAATATTTTTTAACTGAACTTCCAGGTAAATCAGCATCACATTTGCTCCTTTCCTTCAGCAAATTAATATATACATATATATTTTACTAAATACATAGTTATATACATATACACACACACACATATATATATATATTTGTTTCTTTATTTACACAGAAACTACAGAATCCATTTTACCTCCATGCTTTTGCCTCAACGAGGGAGTCTGCCAAGATGGGGCCTGCGTTTGCCCAGAAGAGTGGGTGGGCTTGCTTTGTGAACTAGGTTAGTATAAGCACCATACCATAAGCAGCTGGTGTCATTTCTGTGAATCCAGCCCCTGCTTTGGGGGGGCTCTCATGTGTCTCCCCTCTCCTGAGACCTGCTCTGGAGGGTCTGCCGTGCAAGCACTGACATGCTTCTACTTTCTAGGCAAGACGTTTCATCCACTTCTGTCATTCTCTTAAATGAGTAGTATATCTGGGAAAGATATTATGAGTTTCAACTGACCATGGCCTGTTTCTAGCCAATTTGGCCTTTGCTTGAATTCCTCTGTTTGAACATCTTGAAAATCTGATCAAGACCTCAGTGGCTACATCAGGATTGGCCAGAGTTAAAGGGACACTATCCAGCAGAGGATCCTGCAGGATAATGCTCGTCCTCAGCTCCTGCTGCCCCTGGTGCTGGTTTCAGATGAGTCAAATGTCTTGTGCCTGGCACAGCACTGGCCTGTTTAACTCCTGTTTCAGGCTCCACTGCCCCAGTGCTGCATCTTTTCACTCCTGCAACTGGAGGGGGGGCTCCACATCAGCTAGAAGGGTGCTGGCTTGTTGTCACAGGAGCTGGTAACGATGCCCAACTCACACTTTCCAGGCAACAACCGGCTCTGTGGCCAGTGCTTATGAAGTTTGTCATGTCACTTGGCATGTGAATACCCCCGTCATGTGTCTCCCTGCGCAGTGGCACCTTTGGCAGATGAACTCGCATGTTTGCTCAGAAGGGTGTCGAAAGCTTGAGTAATGGGAAAGATAAAAGATAGCTCTTGAATATGTGCTCATGTCTGAATGCATACATGTTCATGCATGCATGCAGCAATTCATTCCTGGCTTTCATCTATCAGAAGGAAGCCAGCAGCACCACAAAAGTATTCACATCCATGGGCCTAGATGGGATTATTCCAAGAGTGCTGAAAGACTTGGCTGATGTTGCTTTAGGGCTGCTGTCTGTCACCTGTGAAAGTTGCCAGTGTTGTCTTCATCAATGTCTTCATCGATGATCTGAATGATGACACAGTATGAACTCTCAGTAAAGCTGAGGACAATGCTGTACTTGGCGGTGGGGGGGGGAGATATGGTTGACACACTTAATGGCAGAGCTTCCATTCAGAGTGACCTTGAGAACTGGGCCAAGAGAAACCTCACAGCACCCAGCAAGGCCAAGCGCAAATCTCTGTGCTTGGGGCATTGGTACAGATGAGGAACTGACTGGCTGAGGAGCAACCCTGCTGGAAAGGACCTGGGAATGACAGGGGACACCAAGCTGAATGTGAGCTGACAGGGCGTGTTGATGGCAAACAAGGCAGATTGTCTGTGCCAGGGAGAGTACAAGTATTGTCATGTCATGGGAAACGGAGACCCTACAGAAAATGAGACGTGAAGAAAGTTACGTGACTTGGCCAGGAAGCCTGTCCCAGAACGTGGAGACCAGGCCAGGGCTCTTCAGCCCCCTCAGGACCCACCCATAAATATGCTTCTTTGACTCATTCCTGCCTGCTGAAATGTGGTCCAAATTAGCAAAAGTTAGCAAAAGCAGGATATTACCAACCCTAAGACCAAGCAAAAATTTTCTGCCTGTGCTTTGTAGCCTTTTGACAGAACTTCAACAGACTAACATTTTTTTCCAGCATTTGCAGCATGGCAAGTGAAGTTGGTGTTAAGTTATCACAGGATGGTGGGTCAGGCCACAGATCGATTTAGCTCATCATCCTGCCTTTAGTAGTAGCTGGCATCAGGCACTTAGAAAGCGTATAGTGTATGGGCGAGCTCAGGGGGAGCCTCCCCTGCCCCCTGGTTCAGATGCCAGCAGGCAGCAGGGCAGCCACTGCCCAAGCCATGAGCTGCGTCCAAACCATCACGTTTCAGAGCCGCCAGCACAGTCTCTCCCATGACCTGCTCTAACCTCGTTTGGAGCAAATTTATATTTTTGCCCTCTGCTGTAGTCTGTGGCATTAGACTACCAAATCTAATTACTCATGGTGAAACAAGATTCTGGAAGTGAAAAATAATAATCTTTTTTAAATTTTCTAAGACCAAAGCAGTGAAAATAGTACGGAGAGCAAAAAGCAAGGGCTTTGGCAATGACATAAAAATCCCTTGCAGCATCTCAACAGTTTTGTTTTAGGCAAGATTTACCTAACTGCTTTCCAGTCACTTTGGCAAAAGATTTAATGAGTTTCTATGGTCTCAACTATATTTTATTTTTGAAAATTGCTCCACGTATTAAAAACATTTGATCCGGATATATGCTTTTTCCTTCTGTGCAGTTAATTTCTGTGAAGTCAGTGTTTACACAGCGAACATTTCTGAAGACATTTTAAAAAACCTTACCTTTCAACAGATTATAGTGGGCAAATACGACAATTCTGCAGAAAAATGTGAACCTGACACTGTGAATGGTATGTGTTTCTTTCTGTTCTCTTCTCCTTCCCCAAAGTAAATGTAAGGTTTGTGAAAGACGTCAGATTATTAGACCAGGAGATGCAAGTTCCCTGTTTAAAGACAGAACAGCATATATATATATACATATATAAAATACATGTTCTAAGAAGAACAACAATTAGTTAGTTAAATAACTGATGGTCACTTGTAATGCTGACACACATGCGGATAACACTGGATGGAGTGTCATGTCCCAGTGAGGCCATGTGCATGTGAGCAAGTGCTTCTGTACTAAATTCAGATCTTTCTGCTTTTATGAAATTAGAGGTAACAGTTCAATAGCAATCCGGATGTGCTCCAGAGTGGGAAAAACTCCTACTTTACAACCCCCCCAAATTCTGAATTGCAATGAAAATCTGGACTCCCTAGCATCACAGGTAATCTTAAGTTATATCTTGATGTACTATTTAAAAAGTGGCTAAGATCCTACAGCATCATCCCCCCAAAAAATCCCCCAAAACTCAACAGGTAACTGAGGCAGCACATATTTTGTGTTTGTAAGCTATCCACATTTCTTAAAACTTTGCATCAAGAAAAATTAACCACCAAAGCCTTTTCAGCAGCATTCCTGGCATGTGCCTGCTTTGCAAATGACTTGAATTTCGAATGGTGACTCTTCTATTTTGCTCAGTTTTGCCTGAACACAGCATCCCATTTTACATCTGTTAATCGGACTGGGAATTCTTCAGCGCCCAGGTCGCAGCAAACACTGCAGAACAGCAGCGAGGATGACCCGGGACACCAAATTAGTGAGCAACTGAAAGGCATTTGGACAAGACCGGCATGAGGGAAGAAAGCAATGGTAACACCGACATGTCAGGAAGGATTAAGAGCAAAGCCTTTCCATTCAGGCCTGTGATTAGTTGACCAAGGATGAGACACTTTTGTCCCCCTGCAATTCAAAGGCAAAATCTCCCGTATGAATGACAAGCTCTTCCTGATAAAATCCAGAAGTCACTCAGCCTTGCTTTAAGGCTTAGCTCTGCAATACCTGTGAAACCTGGTGTGCTGAGCATGATTGAACCCATGACAGACAGGGACTGTTCCTCTTCTCCCAGTTCTGCTCTTCTGCTCCTTAGCACTAGTCCCAATTAAAAAAAAAAAAAAAAACAAAAAACTGCCGCAGCCCCTTTAAGTAAGAAACAGTCAATTCCTCCTCATGCTTTTTTTGCATGAATATTATATTTCCAACCCAACACTTCACCTGTCTTTATCTTTTGATATGACAAATCAAGATCAAGGCTATCCTTTCCCAGTATCTAGCCCTCACTAAAAGATTAAAAGTATTTAGTTGCAACTTCAGGTTATTCTGCTGCCATTAGTTATTTGGGTTTTTTGTTATGATTTTTAACGTTGTACTGCCATCTAGTGAACTCTAAGACAACTCCTGTTCTTACAAAGGTGAATATTAGGACATCTGAGGAAGATGTCTATATGTTAGTAATCAAGAATGCATCGGTTTAAAAGGATTTTGTTCCTGTAAGTACAAATATTTACTTAGAAAACAAGGTGATGCCACAAGTCAGAAGTAAGACTAGTGAACATAGGTGTTCACAATGTACTGCATGTTCATGGTGCACATGCAGATGTTTTCCAGTCAAACCATACATCTCCAGTTATTATAAGTGCAAAATTCTTTTCTTTCTATGCAACATGTTCAGCTTTCTTTCCTGCTACTCAGAGATTTGAAAACACTTCATATGTTAATGGCTGAATTAATCTTGATTTTGATATTTTCCCAATATTAACAATTTGAGAATAATTCAGTTATTTAAGCTATCCATTGAGTTTATCACTGGATTAGAAAAAAGATAACTTGTTATTGGTCTCCATAACATAATAAGAAAATTGTCCTCATAATTAGCAAATTTTCCTTGTCTTTAAGTGTTCATGTTACCTAGCTATTCTTCACATAGAGATAATTCCTCATCAATTTTTGTGTTTGCATTCTTAAAATATTACAGACATTTATGCTCTACCCATTAAGTGGTAACTGGACCCACCTAGAGCTTCTACCAATTCTCATCAGTGTCTCCAGCACTGAATGTTTTATTTCTGTTTTCTACATTTATTCCAATTTGACACTATATGCAGTGTACGGAAGTGAGGCTGATGTTCCCGGTGCAGTTTATGAGCACCATATTGAGAAGAACTAATTTATTCCGTATGATACTTCTTAAGTTCCTCTCACAGCTTTTCAACACAGGCAGTTCTGCTTCCTTAAGGGATAGTGAATGGTCTACTGAAGCTTATAGATCCAGAAGTTCAAACAACTGAAGACAAGCAGGTGGAGGGGACATCTTACCGCTGCCTTGGAGAAAGGCAAGGGCAGGGTCTTCTCTGAGGTGCACAGGTTTAGGATGAGAGGTAATGGACATGAGTTGCAACATGGGAAATTTCAATTAGATCAGGAAAAGTTTCTCATCTCCCTCCAAAGGTCCCTCCAATAAAATAAATAGCCCTCCAGTGTAAACTGTTTGCTTGACATGGACTGAAACAGTTTAGACCACCAATTACTTGTCTAATTTGATTTTATGTGAGAATGTTATAAAATCATTGACTGCTTTTCCTTTTCTTGTTTTCCTTCTGCTGAATGGCAATTTTCTAACAGGTTGAAACTGGGAACTTCAGTAATGTTTCAGCTATTGCAAGTAACACCCAGATCCTTACTTCCATGCCAGACCAACTGACCACACAGAGTATTTCCACTGCTGCTAATATTGCAGTGAATCACAGAATCACAGAATCGCTGAGGTTGGAAGGGACCTCTGGAGATCATCTAGTCCAACCCCCCTGCTCAAGCAGGGTCACCTAGAGCACATTGCACAGGATTGCATCCAGGCGCGTTTTGAATATCTCCAGAGAAGGAGACTCCACCACCTCTCGGGGCAACCTGTTCCAGTGCTCTGTCACCCTCACAGTGAAAAAGTTTTTCCTCATGTTAAGATGGAAGTGTCTGTG
>NW_020450694.1:0-4292 GCF_003343035.1 Apteryx rowi
CATGCGGTGAGTGCTTCTGACAGCCCTTGCTCAGCTAGCCACAGGCAGGCAGGGCAGCAGTGAGTGCTGCACTGACTTCGTGCCACATTGGCATGGAGGGAGTGTGACCTGTGAGCCTGCCCTGCTGACTGGGTGTCCCAGCACACTCGGAGCACGTGATGATTGCTGAGGGAGAGCTTCATGGCTTCTCCCTGCTCAAAGGAGAAACCCCAGCCACGCTCAGAGAAACCTTCCGGAGGTAAAGAGCACCACTGCGGAGCAGTGAAAGCTCACGTCCCTAGAGCCACGTGAACCTGGTACGTGTGGCCTCAATGCAACCCAGAGCCCTCTGCTTGGCCTCTGGTCCCCTCAGGACCTGCCTGTTTGCCTTTGGGGACAGCCCAGAGCCTTCTGATGGCCCACAAAGCCATCTCTTCAGCTTTTCATGAGCCCCAAAGACCTCCATTTGTCATCATGTCTTTTCCCCCCACAAGACCTCTCGTCATCTTTCAGTATCACCCAGAGCCCTCCGTGTGCCTTTTGGGGCACCTAGATGTCCCCATGTGCCTTTCAGTGCATCCCAGGGCCTCCGTGTGCCTTTTGGAGGACCCTGGGGTCCTGCCTTGACCTTGGTGATCCTCCCCAGGAAAAGGGCACTATGGGCCTGGGGACGCGTGGGCCCRTATGGAGTGAGCAGAGCATCGTCCTGGTCAGCAGCGCTCCCTGGACATGTCCGTGACTACTGATTTACAGGCTTGGGTGTTGTGGTTGGTGCTTAGGAAAGGCCAACAGCTCAGCACTGAGGAGGCAGGGAGGGTAACTGTGTTGGAGGGAAAGGCAGCAGAAGAAACAGGCTCACAACTGACAGTGAGACAAAGACAACTGATGATATCAAAGTAGGATCAGAAAACTGGTCCTTCATTTGAAGATGCTTAGCATTTACAGAAATGTTCAAACTGCTTGAATGCTAAATTGAGCCAGTTCTTTGGGCTTTGACCCTTGAAAGCAGGCTAAGGGGCTTCAATGTGGGGAGCACTCAAAGAGGGAGCAGAACTGGTTAGAAGAGTGGGAGAATTTAGGGGTTTGTTCTCCTTTTAGGGGAAGTGGGCTGAGGGAGGACCCCAAACTTTTTCCTTCCATTCTTGCTGAAAAAGTCATTTTACTAAAGGGAAATAGTGTGGCTCCCATATACACGGCTGAATAGTTCAGCAAGTCAGATGTTTGTGGACCATGCCTCAGTCCTGATAAAAGGATCCTCTGTGTCCTTGATAAATGCAACCAGCTGGTTTGTGTCTGTTTGTCACAATGGTACCTGAATGCCTTGAAGATGAGTGTGAAACATGATGTGGTGACTGTGGTTACAGCTATTTATCAATTAAAATACAGTATTTCGCTACATATCTCAGGTTCACTTTCATGCCACAAGAAGCCGGACACCTAAGGGCAGGTACCTTGTGCCATCTGCTGGAAACGAATTAGTATTACTGCTTGCACGGAGAGCAGATTCAGCCTGCCTTGTCTGGCAGCAGGCCACCTTTAATGAGATGATTCCTCTTCTTTTAACTATTATTGATGCCAAGTAAACTTGATATTAGAGAAATATTCTGTTGTCCTTTCTCTGTAATGAAACAGATGCAACAAACAGGAACAAACTGTCCTTGCACATCTCAGCTGTTTGCAGAGAGGTCTCCTCAAATGGTGAAGCGTATTGCATATCCAGGTAACAACACAGGTCTTGCAGTTCTTATAATGAACCGCTTCTCTAATGAGGGGTCTTCATCCTGGCCATGGGCTGTCTGTCCCCCTCCTCAGAGCACAATTGTGTGATTTCTTTCCTTGTGGTTTTACTCACCTGCACCTGCCTGCGACTCACTGAGCACTTCAAGATGTGTGCTTTCAGCTTGGTGGGTCTGCTCTCTGCAGACCAATGACAAGGTTAACTGCTGACCAGCTGTGAAAGCCAACCAGGATTTGTTGTTCTTCACTGCTTATTTCCCTGAAATATGTTGCTTTTGGAAAACTTGAGATTGCAGTGCATTTTCTATTGAAGAGCTAGGCAGGCTGGTTGGTCTGTGTTGAGCTTGTTTATTCATGAATTGAGTCTGTCCCTGAGAAAGGCTGCCATTTTACAAAGTTTTGGATCTCTTGTCTTAGTTCCTTTGAGCCAAGTCAAATCAATCTGTATTTCCTCCTCTGAAGGGTAACACTTAAAGACTTGTTGCTGTTGCAACCTGTTTCAGAGTTAAGGTTTTGCATTTATTCTAGCCATTGCCCTTCTGTGCCTGTAGGAACTGTGGGAAGTATTCCTTATCTCTGCCACTGAATCAGGAATACAGTGATTAGCAAGACCATTTCTCTGTGAGCTTGTCTTTCTTTAGGAACTATAATATTAACAAAGCAGTCTCAGTTTACAACTCTGCAGCCTCTGCCTCAACACGTACCCAAATGCAGGTGCAGTAACATTCTCTGTAAAAGTACACAGCATTAGTTTTAGCTATATATAACTACACTGCTGAACTGCTCTGCTTGGATAATGCAGTGGAAAATACACTTATTAAATTAAAAAAAATACCAGCTAAGAAGGATTATAAGCACTTCAAAAGTGATGATCATAGTTTGAAATTGGAGAAATAATATGGAGGAAATAGGGTGCACTTAGTGGAAGGAAAGCTAATGAACTGAAAGCATGGGCAGGGGAGTGACTGGTTAGACTAGACAGCAAGGTAGCAAGGGTGTGGGAATGGGGGGTGACCAAATGAACAGTGTGAACAATATCCTTCTAGAAACCAAAGAGTATACTGGGATATACTTAAAAGGAGTGTTGCATACAAGACACATGAAGTAATTCTTATCTACTGTCTGGAAGATGGACAGTAAAGAAGAACAAAAGGGCCAAGGCAGAAATGGAAATATTCTGTAAGTAAAAGCATTTTTCAAAAGCTGGTCCACTAATCAGCACTCCTAAGGCCTCAGCAAGAATGCTGTCTAGGATGGAAACCTAGAAAATACGGCCTGTAGAGAAGAAGGGSGGGGGGGAACATAAATTTAGTCTAGAGAAGAAAAATGAGAGAATCCATCTAGTTGAATCACTAAGATAACTCACAGGTGCTGATTCATTTCTCTCCTGACTTTTCAAAGTAATTGACCTTTGGACTGAGACTCTTCAAGAAACTCTAATAAAGTCTTTTCACTGCTGAAAAGGAATGTCAGTGATTTTGACAGGACCAGGATTTATCTGACAGTATAAGACAAAATTGGACTCCAGGATATTTCAACTGAATAGACTGCTTTTAGCCCCAATTTTGTTTTGACAAGTGGTGCTGTTACAAACTTGTGAGTTGGGGGGGGGGATCAGTATTGACCAGAGACTAAGGATTAATGCTTTACTGTGTGAAATGGAGTTCACAGCTAAAATGAAGAGCTTACATGCTAGACAAGATATGACAGATGCATGATTACCAGTGAGGAACCTCAAAGACACAGAGTTTCAAACTGTAGAATATGTGTGATCTTGACTAGTTATCCCATCAGCAGTGGATGTAGTGGCCCGGTTCCCCTTGCAGAGGGGACGAGGGACACAGCAGGAGCCGTGACACCACCCTCGAGCCCTCCCTGAGCAGTGCGTGCTGAGGGCTGCCGCGGGGCACACAGCAAGCTGCAGCTCTGCTGGCCTGGGTCTCTCTTTACTCAGCTGCTGATGCTGGAGAATGTAACCGTATGTGCGACTCCTGCTCTCTGCCGATTTAGTAGAACCAGCAGGTTCAACAGCCCTGGGGAGGCGGAGGAATAATTATGTGCGCCACCCTCGTCTCCTCCGGCAGCCGCGGTACGCTGGGGCCGCAGACAGGGAGCGTAAGGCTCCCCGGGCAGCGCAGGAGGCCTCGCGGTGCCCGCGCTCGCCCCCTGCCCGCCGGTCACCGGCGCTCTGAGGGGAGGCGGCCGCGCGGGGTGGAGGCAGCTGCGCATGCGGGAGGCGCGCGCCTGCGCAGAGAGTGAGTGCGCACGCGCAGGGCTCCCCCTCCCCTTCGACGCGGGTGCGCCCGGCGTTGCTCTAGCAACCGAGCGCCCGCTCGCGCACGGCGGCCGCCGCCCCGCTGGGCCAATGGGGAGGTGGAGCGGGGAGGGGGAGCCGCTGGCACCCCTCGCCCCGCCTCGCGCCGGAAGGGGCGTGTCGGCGGCGCCGGAAGTGAGAGCCGCAGCGCCGCAGGGTGTGTGTGCGCGCCGTGTGTGCCTGCGCGACGCGGCCGCGCGCTCGGAGTCGCCTCAGCCGCCCGGGAGCCAGGCCGCGGGGCCCGCGCCGCCAGGTGAGGGTC
>NW_020450694.1:4747-21112 GCF_003343035.1 Apteryx rowi
GGCGGCCGGGGAGGGGCGGGAAGGCATCGCCGCCGCGGCCGGTGTCCGAGTCTCTTCCTGGGGCCCCCCCGCAGTCGTGACCCCTACACCCAGGGTTTGGGGGCGGGGTTGCTTCTCGCAGCTTTCACAAAATCAGGAGCTCGGCGCCTGCCCAGAATGATAAGCCTTTTCGGCGTTGAGGGGTAGCTGCTGTTTCTATGACACTTCGTACGAGCCTTCTCATGTAGCACCAGAGGTGATCGTGGAAATGTCTTGAACAATCATGAAGGGAGCAACATAATTTTATTGTTTATTTCCAAATCGTGATTATTTGTATCCGTTTGGGAGTAGAGGTGAGTTTAGGGAAGACTGCAGATGGGGAAGAAGGTTGCTTCAAGCTAGTCTTAACATATAAGAAGACTAGGCGATAATCCAGAACTGACAACCATAGGTTTTATTTGAGGTATGTATAATCTGCAGATATTAATTGGGATGATCAAAATTTGAGTGGCATGCAGTCACTGTTAGCAACTGGGAGCAAAAATGTATCTAGTGCAAAGATCACGGTATAAATTGATTGCTTTCAGTTAAATATTTCACATAGCTTTTCTGGTGATGGGGAAACATTACATGTCATGCAGGACTATGAAAGCTAAATTGCTATATACAAAAATCAGAGGGTTTGAGGACATTTGTAAGGCTTATTTGAAACCTCACACATTCACTGCTGCAGGACACTAGTCCGAAAATTTGGATACTTCTTTATTAAAAGAGAAACTTGCTTTTAATTTTAAATGATTTGGAAATGTAAATGAGCCCAGAAAAGAAAAAAGTAAGGATGCTAATGCCTTGTTCACTCTTGATACTAAATGATTGCAAATAAGAAGATGGACTGTGTGTTTATATCTTTAATATTTCCCTTATCAAAATGGTATCAATAAAGTGGTAGACTCATAGCACAGATGGGCTTAGTGCAGTTTTCTCAGCCTAGTTATGTCAGTACTGCATGTTCTGATCTTTGTTATTCTGATGTTGAGGCTTTTCTTTAAGGAGGCCTTTGCCAGGATGCAGCTTTTTGTGATGCATGTGAACAAACTCAGATGAGGATGAGTTAAGTAAATAATGATTTGAATAACGATGTAAAAAGCTAGTACTTTAATCCATCTGGTATCCTAATCCATCCCAGTAAAACTAAGGCATTACAGTAGTGTGCTTTTTATATGGTCACACTTTTTGCCCCTCCCTGTAATATATATACTGTAAGCTTATTATTAACAAAAATGATTTACCTGTGATATGAATAATTAGCTTGGCATGAATTTTACACCTGGGGCAAGATTTTTTGGGATAACTCACTCTTTCCACCTGGACTCTAGCCAAAAACAATTATGCTGGTTAGAACAAAAAGGTGTAACCATGTAAGTATATTGTACTTTGGAACTGAATGCTTGTCTCCACCTGCCACTCTCCTGCATGGAGTGCYGTAGATACGCAGTAGTGCAGTGCTTTCTGGCCTGCAGGCCCTCTTTTACAGGAAATTAAGAAGAACAAGTCTGCTGTTGCTAGATTTAAGTTGTTCATGCAATATCAGTATCTTTACACATTATCAGTACCTCTGATAGAAGATTCTTAATTGTCTATAAAGATTGAAAACCCTTGAATGTCATTTAGAAAACGTGATGTTGGCCAGCTTTAGGAAGCAGCAAGTAAAGATGGCTGAAGGCGGCTAGAGCAAGTTTAGGCAACGGTTTGTAGAATGCTTGTTAATCTTATCTTAACATTAGCATATAGATTTGGGCTGAAGGCCAGACTATATGGTTAATCAGAAGATGCAGAGGAGGCTAAAGTTATGTGATATTCGGGGAGAATATCACAAGTATGAAGTCATTTTCCTTTTCCCTCATTAAATTTGCAGTAAATTTTACTGATTTTGTTGTTATACCAAATTCTTGACAGTGATAGAGGAGCTATCCACCTTCAGTGTTCAGACATTACTGGACATGTTCATTTTCTGATAAGTTATTTAACAATATGTAGTAGTGTTTGAGGGAATATTCCACATTCATGTGCTTTGGGTGATGCACAGGGTTATTTGCAGTGAGAAAATGAATGAGAATGATGATGTCAGTGAGTAACCTATATGTTGTTTCTAGCATTCTCACATCATACTTGAGCCCTAAAATCACAATAGAGAAACACAACTAATGGAGTGAAAAGCCTAATATTAAGATTAAGCAAAGAAGGTTCCTTGCACTACATTTAAAGAGAGGTGATTCCTTCCTATAAAGAATAGCTACTGGGAGCAATGTCTACTTGATACTGAATACCATTGACATCGTGCACATTCTGCCAACACTGCAGCTCTTGTGTCAGCATGTATGTACCCGAATTATGGGGAAAAGACTTTCCATTTGTTTTAGAAATAGCTTCTACCTATGCCAAAGCTCTTAGTCTTTGTAATTATAGAACTGTGATTTGAAATACCACTTACCTCATGTGAATGTTTAATTTTGGAATGAATTGCCAATGCAGAAATCAAATAAGGTATGTCCACATGTTGTTGATAGATTGAACTATAAATTCTGTTCCAGTCTGCTGCTTTTCCAGTCATAACTTGTATAGACTTGCAAAGTCTGTAACTGAGAAATACGACTGTGTCACGTTTGACCAAATCTGGTTTTACATTAGTCTGTTAATCTGCATCTCTACCTGACTCATTAGTGACCTGTATGTCAATCCAGTAATAGCACTTTCTCACAAAATTTTTACAAAGTGGAAGTGCTTGTCTGATAGCTTCTCATGCTTGCTATAAAGAGAAAAACAATACAAAAAAATCAATGACTTAATTAGCATCAGAAGAACAGGTCGTTGAAAGCAGCAGACTTCAGGCCAACGTAGGCTTATTAGTATTGTCTTGCCAGTTCAATACGTTATATAAACCAGATTTTTTTTTCAGTATCAGTTTTCATCTGATTTCTGCAGACTTTAAATGCAGTTACATCTGATCGGTTTTGACTCTGTCCTAAACAGCTCGTAAAGATTGGAAGTAATAAAGGCTACCAAGCAGGTGTAGTCACTGCTGAGTAGTAAGAGGTAGTTCTCAAGCTCTTGCAATCTTCTGAAGAGCAGTTGTCTACACGTTTTACTCCTCAACTGTCACTGAGACCTAAGCCTCCAATTCTATGCATTTGTCCTCTCTTGACAATTCTGTGGGCATACTTTGACTTTAGCTGCTGTTTCCAGGATGATCACACCATCCCTTCCTTATTGCTTCTTCCACTGAAAGTAGCAAGGCAGTTATGAACTAATGTGTTCTATGGCTTTTGACATCTACCTCTGATGTTTTTTAATATATATTAGAGCCTTGTCTACATGCTTATGAAGCTCTTTTGGGGGTGGAAAGTAAGCAGTTGTAACTTTTAGTATTGGTATAGACGCTATTCTAAACTTCTAACAGAGGTTGAAAGAGTTGAGGCTGTATGGGAGAGAGGGGGTTTTTTTTGTTTTTTTTTTTGAGTATGGGAAGTAGGATGATTCAAATTTCTGGCAGCTGAGCGCTATTGGCTGTGAATGCTGGCTAGTGGTTGGCATTTCTTATTGTAAATAGTGTCCAGCCATTATTTTTCAGGGCTACTAAGGTGTGGTTTGACAGATTCTTAAGAAGACAGAGTCTTAAGAATTTGAAATGTATTAATGCATCTGATATGAGAATCTTCTGCAGAGAATGAACAAGTTTCAGGACTCCTCCACGGCTGCGATTTGCACGCCTTCACTCCTTCCATCTTCCCTCTTTCCCCCTTGCCGACATGGCATGGCTTCATTAGTACTAGAACAGACCATTCCTTTTGGCCTCCTGTTTGTCACCTTTGTGTTTTGCTCCTAGCTGCAGGTAACCCCTATTAGATGGCTTATGTTTGTGGCCTAGGACTATTTTCAGCTCTCAGCTTTGCTTGTTTCAGACTGCGGCACACTGATCCATTGTTAGAATGTGGCTTTCATCRCCGTTATGGGAGAGACCAGTTATAACTGATAGTTGCCTCTTTGCTTTTTCAAACATCACTCCTTTCCTTGTATCTTTTTTTCCTTCTGGCAAACACTTCCCTCTTTTGGAGCTCAAGCCAGCATAGCTCTGCAAAGCTCTTCTCCAAGCTTCTAACAAGGTAAGCAATGGAGAATAAAGTAAGGGTTTTAACAGTGTTCCTTTATGCAGCACCCTGTGAAAAAAAATAATGGTAGGCTTACTGTCAGATGGCAGACATTTTGATGTGGGGCAATGGCTCTTTTTACTGCATTGAAGTTGTGTTGAATACATTGTATTGAATAGCATTTTATGGTTTCATAGCAAGCCTACTAACAGTACAGATATTAAGATGACTTAACTAACCAAATCAGGCTCCTACACACTGTTGGTTTTTTTTTAAATATATGGCAAAAATAAACCAAGTTCTGAGGAACTTAAATTTCAGTAATCACTTTGAGTAAAATTTAAGATGTACGYAATTGTTAGATTACTGAGGAAGGTTCTTTGAAAAAAAGCACTCTAATGCTTTGTGCTAGTGTTTGGGCTGTGTAGTTGATGTGCTAAACTGGTTTCTAGATTTCAGCTTTTATCCACTAGCTCTTTATGCCCTTGCACTTCCCTCTGATTTCCTTAATTTGTCCTTATATGAACTCATTGACTGCCAGGAACTGACTTGCCTTTAAAGATAAATATGTCACTGAGCTTGATAAAACAAACTCGGCGCCATTTCTAAACTAAACTCTATACTGTTTGTAAACCAAATTCTGCACAGATGACTTGTCTACAGATTAGACCACTATTGGCAAAGTACAGATCAAAGATAATACTGACCTTTCAATGGCAAAATGTAAACTGTATTGGAGCTACATGCCTCTGGACTTCAACAAGCAACCTTTTCTACAAAATAGTTGCATTCCATAGGAGCAAGAGGAGAAGATGGGATGATGGCAATAAAAATGCTTCAAGAAGCTGTGCATGCTATGAGGCAAGCAGAACTGGGGTTTTTTAGATGTCTTGTTATTTAAAGTTGGCTCTTGTAATAAAAAAAGCATTAATCAGGTATAGCTTGTTCATGTTCAGATTATTCTGAGTGGGTAAAGGGATGCAACCACAAACTAGTTCCTAGCACGTAAACTAACTTACTGCTGAGTTAAGGGAATGGTTTACAAGTTTTGATAGATACAATAATTAAAAATGGAATGGTTTCTGTCAGTGGTAAATGGTCTGGTGATGATTTCCTTAGGCCTCTTATATGCTCTTACTATGATATGCTTCAGAATAGGGGGGAAAAAAATTACATCACAAACTCCGCTCATCCCTTTCCATCCTCAGTAACTAATCTTTTTGGTAGTCTGCAGAAGCCGATGATAACACAGCATATCCCTGTGGTAAAACCCTCTTGGGGAAAACAGAGCCAAATTAATCATGCATTACAAGATAACTTGTGATGCTGCTACCCACAATCAGTCTGTCTTGTTGAGGGCTTCAATCTGAAAATCTGTATGTCACCTTTTAATAAGTGCCAGAATCTACTGATTTAAAAGCAGTGTTTGAAATGGAACTGATCTACTGAAGAAATTCACTTACAAGTCTGCCAGCGGACTCTCTCTTTCAGGAGGCTGGTTTTAGTATTACATATCCCATTTGAGTGCCTTATGTGGAGGATGCATTGGGCTAGATCCACAAAGGAGCTTAGAATACAAGGAGGAGTGAGCATGACTTGCACACATGTRGTGGGTGGGACGTTTGGTTGCTGATTCTACTCCAGCAGCTTTGATATGAAATAACATGGTTTGATTTATATTTTTGGTGTTTTTTTTGCTAAAGCAGCTTCAGCTGGAGGGATTTAATATGCCCATCCCAAAATAATCTTGTAGCTGGGGCTCTGTCCTTGGAAGTAGGAAACATCGCTGTGAAACTCTTCATAGACAGGTTCTGCTTGAGGATTTGATGTAGAGGTTTCCCAGCATAATACAATGGCAAGTGTTACTTGCATTAAACCCAAGCTGGGCAATATGTGAGAGACCCTGGCAGTGTTGGCCTGTCAGATTGGGTCCCTTAGAGGAGAGAAACATGGAAACAGCTAGAACAGTGGCTTCCAGTCTGTAGAGAGCTGCAGACCCTTGTCTAATGAGCATAAGCCTATGATAGGTCAGTGGTAAACTTCTTGTTCTTACTGACTTGTTCTTGTTCTCTTAGGAGTTTTCTTTAGGCTGTTAGGTCTCAGGCTGAAAACTTCTGATCTAAAAGTTGAGAATCCTGATTGGGCTTTAGGGAAAATTGCTCAGTACTAACAAGAATGACAGTTCTGGGCCTGTGTGAAAATGGATGTTTACATACTTGGAGAAATTTTACTGATAAATCTGGGGCATCTGGGAGTTTGTGAGGTATTGAGGTCTGCTTCCTATGCTGAAGACAATGAAACTTGTTTTAGTTCTTCTGTGAACCTGGACCTAGGTGACTGTATATAGGCTTGCTAGTTCCATGGCAGACTTAACTATCTGTCGGCACTGTCTGGTAGAAGTAAGCAACATTCAGTTCCTTACTGACACATTCTTTGCTAATTTAATTTTTCATTGCTTAAGTTCTTCAGTTATGCTCAGCCAGGAGCCTTGTGGTCATGTGATGTGTTTTTCTTGGCTTCAGTTGCTGAACTGCAGTATCAGAAATGATAAACAAGTTGTTTCCATGTAAGCAATCGGTTTTGTAGTGGTGACTATCATGTCGGCCATCTCCCATTCAGTTTTCATGGATGTCAGTGTTTTTTAAAAGATCTTGGAAACCTGATGGAAACCTGAGGCTGCAGCCATTCTTGATGTGTAGGACTGTCCTTTACATATATGTCAGTATACRTGTCCTTTATATATATGTCAATACATGTTTAAAAAAAAATCTGGCAGAACAGTATAAATGTATCATCCGTGGTTGCCAACAGCCACAGCTTTACTGAGTGGCTTATTTAAATCCAGAGAAACACCTTGTGTAGTGTTTAAAAGCTGTTCAGTGTCAGAAGGAGCTGTCCAGTGCGTCAATGCTCTTAAACTGTTGCTGTTGTAGAATAATGCCAAGGAAAAAAAACAAAAAGCTGTTGGCTTCTAGGTGAGAACACGCAGTGTCTCCCAGGCTTACCATTATGGGCAGGATGGAAAAGGGGAGAGGCCTACATAGGGAACTTATTGATATGCTTGACTTAAGGTCAGTATGAATTTTGTTGCATTTTGAAGAATAACACTTACATGTTGATTGTGCATAACTTCTATGTGTGAATGATTACTTGCAAAACAAATAAATATTGATAAAACAAGTAAATTATTTTACTAGAGTTGATAAACTTCCCACTTATTAGTGACTCTGACTTCTGCTTCACCCTTCAGCATTCACTTCCACGGTATAGACAATCAAGAGACATTTTCTCTGTCCTTCCTCCCTACCGATTACAGGATAGCCATGGATAAAAGTGAGTTGGTACAGAAAGCCAAACTGGCTGAACAGGCCGAGCGTTACGATGACATGGCTGCTGCTATGAAGGCTGTCACTGAGCAAGGACATGAACTGTCCAATGAAGAAAGGAATCTACTGTCAGTTGCCTACAAGAATGTCGTTGGTGCCCGTCGCTCATCCTGGCGTGTAATTTCCAGCATTGAACAGAAAACAGAGAGGAATGAGAAGAAACAGCAGATGGGAAGAGAATATCGTGAGAAAATTGAGGCTGAATTGCAGGATATCTGCAATGATGTTCTGGTAATAATCCAACAGCAAAAATAACAGTAGTTAGTATTGCAGCATTCTTCAGAGAGGCTTAAGGAATCTTATGAGGTCTGTAGACATTGCAACACCTTAGCAGGGAAAGAATTCTGCATAGCCGCATACTTAAGTCCAGGTCTAGTGTGTAATTTATTGGATTCTCACTTGCTACAAAATTGCTTTATTTGTGTTTTTTTCTATTTTAAAGTGCTATGTGGAAGACCCCTAACTACTGGCTAGTGATAATCATGAAAATAAATTTAGAGCATGAGTCCTGCTAAAAAGCCTACCCCTTACTTAAATTCTCTCATTAAGGAATGCTGATGTCCTGAGGCTTGCTTAGACCTTTTTGGAGGTGGAAAAGGTGTATGCTTCCTCCTCCAAATCAGTTTCCTTGCTTCTTTCACTTAGAGGTATCCTTTTTACTACTGTTCAGTTTGCGAAAGATTTGCGGTTTGAGAAAGCAAAGGTGCTGTTAGTACTCTCAGCCTTTGCATTTTCTTTTTCTGAATGTACATGTGCTGACTTTGCTGCTGTGCAGAGCTTTTCACCTGGAGTTGCAGATAGAATCATTATGTTGTAGGTAATTTCACTGCTCTCTGCAGAACTTAAATCTGTGGAAGGAACAGTGACTTGACTTGTGTTAATTTGAAGCTGCTGTTCTTGGTTAGCACGCTTGTGTACACAGGTTTCAATCAGTTTGTTTCAAGGAATATCTTTGTAATCGTAAGCCCTGTTAGTTATTTGGTTCTGCAGGAATGAATTGTGGAAAGCCTCAACATAGCAAGGTTTCTGCTTTCCAGGGATTAAGATACAAGTAGCTTCTTTTTTACTGAGTTTCGGTAACAGTAGACAAAATGCTTAACACAGGAGTATGCATAAGTCATTGTTAATGGTTTAACAGTTCATGCTTACAATTGTAATGAAGGCTGTTTCAGACATTTTTATGACTTAAAAAATATTTGATGTTTGCTTTCTCAGGAACTCCTGGATAAATACCTTATTGTCAATGCCACACAGCCAGAAAGCAAGGTCTTCTATTTGAAAATGAAAGGAGATTACTACAGATACCTTTCAGAGGTGGCATCTGGGGACAATAAGCAAAGTAGGTAGAAATCTCTCGTTCTGCTGGGGGATGACCAGAACAAAGTATAAAAATACTTGCTTTTTTTCCCTAGTTTGAAGTATGTTTCTTCTTTCACTGCTGCTCTGTAGTATTAAAGACAGGCACAGGGCCAGTCACTTGTAGAAAACTAGACTTCAGTGAAATTAACAGAAGTGATTGACAGAAGTTCATCAAATCAGCCAAATTCTGCTTGCAGCCTCCAACCTCAGCAACTGTTTTTTAGCATGTTTGAAAGTGTAATATCCTTTTCCTGGTGCATGGAAGAGGAGAATGTGTTTTTTTTTCTGGACCGTGGCTTGCCTCATTGCTATGTCTCCCTGTTTGCTATGCCCTGTTGCTATTGTCTCCTGTTTAAACTATGGCTTTAGCTTACAAGTCTTTGCTATTTGCAAGTTTTCTGCATTCAGAAGTGGCATCTTGAGTTACTGGATCCTAAAGTCATTAATCCTGAACTATTAAAGCAATACTGAACTGTGCCTGACTTCCCAGTAAGTGGTTAATGTGGTTTGTAGCTCACTACTTCAGTTGGCCATCGCTCTGGAGCTTGTTGTTACCTGTCACTCAGGAAGGAACTGTTGTCTTTCCTCTGAAACCCCAAACTGAAATGTGAAGTTCGTGATCAGAAACTACCCACTAAAAGTTTCCTTCTCAGGAGTGTTTAAATAGGCGGTTTAGATATCTCTTTCCCCAGATGGTTTTGTCTGGGTTTATTCTTCAGAACTACTTCTTGATTAGCTAGGCTGGACGCTTGTGCTTAAGCACAGTAGACTTTGAGTTTGGTAGAGCTTATGTACATTCAGATTGATGGGATTTTATTTTGAATAAATTTCATTTTAAGTGTCTTAAAATTTTGAACTTAATTTCCATAGGTCAAAGCTTTATCCAAACAAAATATTTCTGCCTTAATAGTTCAGCCAGTGGTAGGCTTTTACATTTAAAATCACTGAAGGAAGCTTCTGTGCATATGTAAGTGTATGAATATCTGGTTGCAGGAATTATTATTTCATAAATAGTCTAGACCAAGAAGATAATAGCTTCACCCTTAAAGTACACTGATGTGCTGTGCATTAATGTGATTACTTCTTGCAGCAACGGTAGCAAACTCTCAGCAAGCTTACCAGGAGGCGTTTGAAATTAGCAAGAAAGAGATGCAACCAACGCACCCTATTCGACTTGGTTTGGCTCTCAATTTCTCTGTCTTCTATTATGAGATACTAAATTCTCCTGAAAAAGCCTGTAATCTGGCAAAGACGGTAAGCACACTCTTCATATTACCAGTCTTGTGGAGGCTAAGGAGATAATTCCATGTATACAATAGCACTTTGAAGATAGGTATGCTTTCTCAAAGTGAAGTTCTTAAAAATGTTGGCATCTTTAGACCGTTGTCATCTTTGTATATTTTCAAGTAAGTCGGTAAAGCTAGCTAAGTTAAATGAATGTTAATTTACTAGTGCAGTTGATCCAGTGAAAGGTGAGAGAAAGTGTCTCTTTGCACATCCATGTAATTCTCTTAGAATGCACTTGTATCAAATTCAAAAACACTTGGATTAATCTAACACTTCTAAAGTGAAATATTTGTTTTAATTTGAATACCTAGCAAATACATTGAGAATCTTCTGTGTGATTAGTCACAGCCTAAAATGTTTGTGTGTGTGTTTGTGTGTCTCCCATCGACCAGAAAGAGCTTGTGATTGGTTGTGCCAAACAAATAGCTAGGCATTTTTCTTAGCCTTCTCTCTAAAATACTTGCACTCTCAAATAAGATTAGAGTCTTCTAAATGGAGGGTTTTATATCTGTAAACGTCATCTGGTAGTAACTTGAAAAATACGGCATTAGGTGAATGTTTGTATTCTTCATATATGTATTGATGGTACATTTCAACAAGAAATAATGTTCTGCTATGGAAAATGTTGCTGCTGTTTCTGTGGGGTTTTTGTTTTTTAGTTAATGTGCTTATATCTGTTGAAACCTTGATAATAAAAGGGCACTTATTCATGATTCTTAGCTTTCAGACTTGCAGCATGAACTTACATGTATAATACATTAATGGGAAGAGTGGCTTTGTTGATCTCTAGTGGAACATACCTGATTTCCTATGCTGCTTCGAAAAGAAATCCAAAAGCTTCCACCTCCATCCTCAAAAAAAAAAAAAAAAGAAACCTTGTCTCCCATTTTCTTTCCTACTAACTCATATTTGCAAAATACATATATATTTATTTATATATCATTTTAATGATATTTCTGACTTTTCAGTTCTATTTTACTGCCACTTCAAACCACTGAGGCCTTCATTTCTAATGAAAGTACTCCAGGAAAAATACTCTAATATTGTTCTTCTTAAATCTGACTTTGAGCTGTGTGAAGCATTCTCCAGTATGGCAATGAGCATGCTTGCCCCTTCAGTAATTGGTGTTGGCATGGCGGTAAAGTTGTTCTGGACTTTAGTTTGGACCCCCATGAAAACTTCTGTTTTCCCACTGGTTGTCCAGGGGTATGGCGCTTGCTTTGGCTTAAAGTTCTCCTCCTGGTGGAAGAGAAAAATACCAGTAGTTTTCTGGCACTGAATAGTAACGCAGCAAATTTGTAAGATCTATTTAAGATGAAATGAACTGAGAGAGCAGAAAGTGAAAGCCAAGTGCTTTGTCTTGCATATTTTTAGGCATTTGATGAAGCGATAGCAGAGCTGGACACGCTGAATGAAGAGTCCTACAAAGACAGCACTCTCATCATGCAGCTGCTTAGGGACAACCTCACTGTAAGTATCAGAGGGCAAACTGCTGCACTGCGTGCTGTTACTTCTTTAGGCTGCTGGACTCTGCTAAGTGGGACTTAACATCTGAAGATTTATATAGTTCTGTGCAATTAAAAATGTCTTTTCTGAGTCATTAACTGTACTGTCTTAACTGCCTCTGTTAATTGTACTGTTTTTTGTTACTAGGCTAGTTAGACTTGCTTGTTTAAATTAGAAATCACTTGTTAACTGGTGTTCACAGACTCAGCTTTTCAGTAACACAAGGTACGGTTTGTCTGTTTCTCAACAGCCTTTGAGAAACAGCAACTCTCAACAGCAACTTCTCCTTGCCTTTTACTCATAATTGTCTACTCGTTTTTGTTTGTTTTTTTTTTTAAAAAAGCTGTTAACATCTTTAAAAAGCTGTTTAACAGCTTTACTGTGAAGTTAGGTGAGAAATTTGCACAGCTACTGCTAATTATGCTGTCTTCCCTTTCCTGAAAGTTGTAATAGACCGCGTGCTTTCAGCATAAACATGTGTTTGTATTTTCTTACAGCTATGGACGTCGGAAAACCAGGGAGATGAAGGGGATGCTGGGGAGGGAGAGAACTAATGGCTGTCACGCTTCACTATATGTTCAATGTCACCCTGTATCCTACACATATATCCCTTTGTGCGACAAGCAAAAAGAATAGTACATCGACTTTCACAACCTCAGCGTAGCAAAAACTCTCTGTGGGGTAAAAATGGTTGGTTGGTGTTTTGTGTACTTAAAATGGAGGTTGGTTATTATAATGGCATTCTGACCTTTCCTATTATGAACATTTGCAGTTATGATTACCGTGTTTATATTTTTAACTGAACACTGTGATTATGGGTTTTGTGATTGCCATTGACTTTACAAAACTCTTATTGGTAGAAAAGTAGACATCAATTATGTAACTCTGGCAAGCTTAATTTGGCACTAAAATAGTCGAAGTACAATTCTGTTGTAAAGTTGTACAGAAAGTTATAGAGATTCTATTGTGACACTGGGGCATGGAAGGAAAACAATCCAATGTATGGCATTCCAGTTAGCAACACTGCTATGAATTAGTTTAACAGGCACACTCTGTAGACATTTTTAACCAAGTCTGAGGCACCGCTTTCAGTCAAAAGCTCACTTTGTCAATCTTATCTTTTGGGGGATTGGGTTTATTTTGGGTAGAAGGGTAATGGGGGGAGTTAGCAGCTTGATTTCCAAACTCTTTACACTGGCAGATAACTGGGATTTGACTTTTAAAAGTGGTTTCATGCTCATACAACATGCATGACTAAGCCCCTTCCCACAGCAATAAGTTACCTAATTATACCTTAAATATTCTTCAGTAGTGAGAATTCTTGGTTCACTACCATGGACTTGCAGTAGGAGAAGATTCAATTTTTTGAATGGCCTTATTAGTTTGGATGATACCATAAAATGATATGCCACTTTTGCATTACTTTACTCTTAGGTGAATTGAAATCTCCATGGTAATCCCATTTTGAATTTATCCTGAAAACTTTTTAAATATTCCACTGAGCCATCTTTAAGATTGCTTTATAAAAATTTTTCTCCCATTGAACTCTGTTCATCCTCAACCCTCTCACCTGTTTAAACTTCATTAAAACAATTTTGGACTCCCACATAATGCTTCTTTTATTATTATTATTATTATTATGGCTGATGTCAGGATGGGGGGGGGTGAGACCTGAGTCTGCTAGTGGACAGGTTTCTTTCTTGGATGTTTGAGAGCTGCCAGTGCTGTTGCAGTCTTTGGCTCTTTCTGTCTGCCACTTACAGGTAGTACCAGAATCTGGCTCAAATATTCAGGATTTCCCATTTATTGTACTGGAATGCAGACCTTATACATTTGTAATGCTTGTAACTTGTAATAGCTGAGCTCCAAATATCCTCACCTGCTTATGTTCTCAAACGTGTCCCATTAAATAAAACCTAAGAAGAGTTGCGTGAATAATGCGGTGGAAAAGATTAGGAATAGTCACCTATCAGTCTCATGGTATCATCCCTCTACCTTAACATTCCACTTAGCTATATAGGATTCATCTGTTTGTCTGTCCATCTGTCTGCTGAAGAGAGAATTTCATGCACTGATTTTAAAACTCCCCTCTACTAGCTGAACAAATTGTGCAGTTAATACTTGGCGCTTGATAAATGCAGTAGTGAATGTGGAACCGAGCCTGTCTGTATATCTGGTAGCTCTTTTCGCTTTGTTTTTACTGACCAGTATTCTGCCTAAAGTTTGCTTCTGTGACGGTTATATTGCCTAGCACACACGTGGTTGTGAGAATAGTATAGCAAAAAGAAATACCTGGTTATTGATGTACTAGATTTGTGTATGTCTTTTAAACAGTTCTAGTTTCACCTTACACAAAATAATCAGGAAAGTGTAAAAGAATTCAAAAGTGAATAATAAAAAAAAATTTTATCAGTTGTTTGTGTCTGTTATCTTTGCCATACTTGTGGCAAAAAAATTGTGGTAGTAGAATCACCACTTCCTTTTATTAAATGCTCAGATCTTGGACTGCTTGAATTGATTCATGGTTTCTAAAAGGTACTAATATTTAATTACTCATTCATTTTTCAGAGAGAGTTTCTCACCCACCCTCCCAAATTTGTAGTAGAGAACACTGGTTCTCTTCGTTTCTGTTAGGGTCATGCGTATAAATATATTGTTGTTGCGGGATTTAAAAGAAATGCAACTATAAATATCTTCATTTAACTTGCTATGAGTCATTGCATATCGGAACACACTGCACGTGAACAAGGTCTGTTCCAGTGCTTGCTGCTGTTGGCTAATTACATATAAAGCTTTTTCCTCAGGGAAACTTTTAAATGCACACTTTTGAATGCAGGCTGAGCTCTTCAGCTGGTAGTGTATAGAAAGCAATATGTGTGTGCAAATGCGTGCTTAAATGCAGGTGGGGGTGTTTTCCTGGAAATACAGTGCTTAAAGAGATGAATAGCAATAGTCAGGGTAGTTGGTATCAGTCATCCTAAAATTGCCAAGCAGGTTGGTTGGGGCCAAAACGAGTGTCCTTTCTGTTCCAAGAGCCTCTTTCACACTTCCAGTGAAATTATACAGAAGTGTGGAAGTGTGCTTTGCAGATAATGCCACTCAGCTGCTTTGCTTGCCTGCTGCAAAGGCAGTATGCTGAAACCTGCCTAACTTGCTGCTGTGATCAAGCACTAATTTGTCCTATACCATGGCTTTAAATGATTGTCTCCATTTATTGGTGCTTTGTCGTTTTCTCCCTTAATAAACATACCTGCTCCTAAATGAGTTTAGTGTACACTAACTCCCAGTCTCTAACTATGCTAATGACATTGTCGGCTCCAAAAAGAATAAATCCCAGGTGCTGCCAGCTGTTCTGGTTCAGCAGAGCACTTGTCCTGCCTCAGTTATTTCAGATAACATCTTCCATCCTTACTTTCTCCTTCGGGGGGAAGAGGATGAGCAGAGGCAGACTGGTCATAGAGGTGATGAGTAAAGGGGATAGGTGTGTGGAGATAAAAGGGGGCAGATGAGCAAGCCAAAGAGCAAGGTTATCTTAATTCTTCAAGTAACCACTGCATCCCTTTGGGAAAGGGCGGTCCTGCAACGTGGACTGCTTAGTTTACAATGGGCTGACCCAGACCACAGTATGCATCTGGGTGTAATCTATGAGTTTTAACTGATCTAAGTTGGTGCTGCTGCAGCTCCTCATTCCTGGCACTGATGCTCATCTGACCTCTGGGTGAGCCAGTTCAGTGTGTGAAACCACTAGGAAACTTTGTTAAGGTAAGTTTTCCCCTGACTTGCACTTCAGCTGACCCCTGAGGTTGTTAAAGGAGAGCATGGGAACGCCGGGATGAGGCGGAGCTGGGTGACGCTTGAGAAGCTGAGACTCTTCTGAGCTGTGTTGAAGGCCTCCATGGCAGCACAGGAGTTGCCTTTCTTAATGAGATCCAGCAGATCTGCTCAGGGGAATGCAGATATGTGACACATCCTCCTTCACTAGCTTCCCCTCTTAAAAGTGCAGAAGCAGAGGGACCGTGGCCATGAAGAATGGAGTCTGACTGAAGCATAGAGATGCTCACCTCTTAGGCCCCCTAAAGCACTCCCAGCACTGCCCTAGCTTCGTGTGCTTTCTCAGCCAGTCCCAGCTGCACAGCAAGCTTTTTAATGACAAATCACCACCTCTTGTACATATACATTTAGTTCAGCACAGCTGGGGTGTGATCTCTAGATTAAGGTGACCTTACAGCTACAACAGTTGTGTGCAGTCCAGGCAAAAGGTAACGTTAGAGACCATGTTCTGCATGCTGTGGGTCTTTGGTAGGTGTCGAGGGAGTTTGCTGGAGAGTTCAGGAGCCCGTGAGTGTCTAATGCTGAGGGACTTGTAGTTAGCTGTGGATATCTTACCTGCTCCTTGCCTGTATTTCTTAGGCAACTTCTTCAGGGAATTACCTCCGAGAAGGTGCAGGTGCCTTCCTAAAGTATGGGGGTGGGACATGCAGCACTGGCAGAGTGATTGCTCCTCAGTGCTGGGCGGTAAAATGCAACATCATTCCCTTGCTCTTTATTTTAAAACACGTGAGGAAAGCAAACGGCTGCTTTAAGTTCAGCTTCCAGAGGCAGGGAATGCAGCTGCTGCCTCGCCGGGAGCGCGCRGCGCTGCCTACAGGCGCCAGCCAGCTCCGCACCCGGCGGGCTGCGGGCTGCCGGCTTTGCGGGGGCAG
>NW_020450694.1:21432-44079 GCF_003343035.1 Apteryx rowi
GGAGCGCTCGGCGTGAGTGCGGGGCCGCGACCGGGACCGGGGCCGCGACCGGGGCTCCTGCCGCCGCCTCGCCGCCCGGAGCAGCACCGGCACCCGCGGTGGCCGCTCCCGGCTGCAGGGCCGGTTGTTTATCCGGCCCGTCCGTGGGACGGGAGAGGCGCGGAAGAGCGGCTGGCCTCCTGCCGCCCCCCGGCGGGTCGGGTCGGGTCGGGTCGGGTGTCCGGGTGCCCCCCGCTTCGGGCCGGGTCTCCGCTTCCTCCGCGCCCGCGGGTTTCTGCCGCTTCGGGCCAGGCCGCGGCCCAGCCGCGCTCACTTGCCAGCTCTGCGTCTCGGCGCCGGGTCGGGTTTGTGCTCAGTCCTCCCTGCTCTGCCTTCCTCCTCTCCTGCCTTAATTCCTTGCTCCCTGTCTCCCCAGCCACGGGGAAGAGCTGCGTTTGCTCTCTGAGCCTGCGTTTGTTTTGCTGTCGTTGCTTGTGTGAGGTCCTCGGGAGGTGCTGCCCCGTTGTGTGCAGCGCAGTGCTGTCTCGTGGTGCTGAGCCCCGGAGCCGGGGCACGGCTCTGCCCCCTTCACCCGTGGTTGTCACCTCCCCCGACTGAGGAATCCCTTGGATGCACCTCTGCTATGCACCTGCATTTATTTTGAGTATCAATAGGGCATCTTAACAACTGTGATCTCTTGAGCTTTAAGCTAAGAGCTCCGAAGATTGGCTCATAAACTTCTAGGGTCAGGAACTGCACTTCTGTTTTCCAAACAGTACCTCGTTGTATCCCAGGTGGTGACTGACATCTTCACACACAGTTTTATACCCAATTAATGATAATGAGAGACTGAACACCACTTTACCTGCTTTTTTTGTCCTTGCTAGCAAGTTGAGAAGTTGGGACATGGTCCCTGGGAGGTCCTGGGTGAAGATGTGTGCCATTTGCCTTGTTCTCTACCAGGACAGCTGCAGGGAGCAGGTGCTGGGGCTGGTGGCCACAGCAGTGCGACCAGCAGCAGCGTTGCAGGTTCTAGGGCTGCCCTGGGAAAGTTGGTTCCCTGGTAGGGAACCTCCATTGAATCARAGCAGATACACGTTCCTCAGATTTGCTCTGCCTGGAGAACAGGCTGGAGGGAAGAATGGTCTAGAAGGGATTAAAATGRAAGTGTGTGGTGGGGAAGGGCTGTTTCCTTCCTAAGGATTGAAGCTCCATTTATTTCTTTAGCTCAGTGCTTGGGTGTTGAAGGGAAGGAGTCAGTGTGTGCAGAGCATGTGTTGTGTCTCTCTGCCGGTCCCCAGGTGTGGGGGGTTTGTGACTTGTGCAAGTCACTCCAGCTTGGCTTTTGCACCAATATTGAAATGTCTCTGAAAAACTTGAACTGTAGTGTCCTTGGTGCGTTCCTGCTCCTGACTTTGGTGGGAAATGCATGGTTTCCATTGCTGTAGTAGGACCAACTCTGGCTTGGGCAGCAGGCAGGGATCTGCTCTAGCAGTCCATGGTCGCTGCAAGCAATACAAAACCCTTGCTCTGCTTGCAGAGGAGACTGCTCTTGCTGCCCCTGAGTAACTGGGTCTGTCTTCCTTCGCAGTTAAGCTTTGTGGTCGACCATGAATGCTAGTGGCCCCGGATATCCGTTAGCCTCTCTCTACGTGGGAGACCTCCACCCGGATGTGACTGAAGCCATGCTCTACGAGAAGTTCTCGCCTGCTGGGCCGATAATGTCCATCAGGGTCTGTCGSGATGTTGCCACGCGCCGATCGCTGGGCTACGCCTACATAAACTTCCAGCAGCCTGCGGATGGTAAGCTCCGTGCAACGCAACCCTGATGGTGATACTTCTTTACAACTTGGGGTTTGGGGTGATGCAAGAGAGGGAAGGGCAGGTGGTGGAAAAACGGGGCTCGGTGATTTCCCTGGTTGCTGATCCTGATGGCTGTTAGCCCTCCTCCAGGGCAGCCCRCTAGCATGCCAGCTTGCAGCCGCAGAGAAGCGAGGCCCCTCTTCTCAACACCACCGCTGGTGGCAGGGGCTGTTCCTAACTGCAGCGATAACTGAAGTGAACGGCAGAAAACCTGGAAGCTGTTGTAGTTCAGAGTGAGACAGCAGTAATGGGAAGGTGTGAGCCTAGTTGCCCTGGAGACCAAAATCCATTACTCTGTACAGCACAAATGACTTGGGCAGCTGCCAAACCTGAAACTGCAGTGAAATGAATGAGCCTGTGGGAGTCTGTGCTTTGTCCATCATTACCAAGGAAGATGAAAATGAAAGGGCTGGTGTGGCTGGTGGTGTGGAGGTGGTGACAGCAGACCCCCTGCCTGGCACCGCTGCCAGCGTTTCTGGAACGGGCAGTGCTGGGTTTGTCAAATTGCTTTTCTGCTTTAAGTTAAACTTCTGTCCAGCAGTATCCCAGATTCTTGTGCCTGTCTCAGCTGCTGCAAGATGTGGACAGGGATGTGTCTGTACTATGTTCCCCTCTCCCCTTACGTTTACTTTTTTGCTGTCAAATGTGCATGTTTCTGCCAGCCGAGCGAGCCCTGGACACCATGAATTTTGAAGTGATCAAAGGCCGGCCCATTCGAATCATGTGGTCCCAGCGAGACCCTGGGCTCAGGAAGTCAGGGGTCGGAAACGTCTTCATCAAGAACCTGGATGACTCCATTGATAACAAAGCCTTGTACGATACCTTCTCAGCATTCGGAAACATCCTGTCTTGCAAGGTAGGTGTGTGGGAGGGTGTGCACTGCAAAAACCAAGACTTTCCTACAGGACTTTCCTAAGTATTTTGGGCAGCRTCTTCCGACCGGTTGAAATTTATGTTCTTGTTTCACTTCCTTTAAATTCCCACCCTGTGCCTGAAGAGAAGCCAAAAGTTTCTGTGTTTTATGTGGGAAGGGGCAGCTTTATTTATTTATGCTGGTCCCTGTACAAGAAGGCTGTGGGCCCTTCTGAGCTCTGTGTGTCGATGGCACTCGGGCCTCAGCTAGCCGGAAGCTCTTAGGTACAACATAAAATGCTCCTGCTGCTGGAGGCCGAGGTGCGTGTCCTGGCAGGGCTTCCGGCAAGATGTCAGGGAGACTGACTGCTCCTTGAAAAGGAGGGTAGATTTTCCTGGGACTTGCTCAGGCCCAAGGTGGGGAAAGCCAGTGTGTGTCTCCTTTTCTTTTTATTCTTCCCCTCTCACTCTCTCTGCTCTGCTTTCGTAGGTGGTTTGTGATGAAAACGGATCCCGAGGTTACGGCTTTGTTCACTTTGAGACTCACGAGGCAGCAACTCGAGCCATTGAGACCATGAACGGGATGTTGCTCAACGACCGGAAGGTGTAAGTGGAGGAGGAGTGTCTCCGTGGGTCTGCCCTTGGCGCTGATCTCGCCGGCTCTGGTTGCTTGGCGCGTGCTCAGGGAGCAAACATGTGCCCTGCGAAGGCTGCTGCTGTTCCTGCCTCCTGCTTCTTTCTGTGTCTCATCTCTTCCCTTCCCCCTTTTTGCTTTTCCCTGTTGAGCTGCTTTGGCTCCTGTGCTCTCCTGAGCACTGAGTCATTCATGGTTAACGTTGATGCGAGTGCAATAGCGGTTTGGAGTCCTTCCTGGCTGAGGGGAAGGAATCCGACATGGGGCTGTGTTTTACTGCTGAGGCAGTGTAATCAGCACTGCTTTGCAGGCATTTGTCCTGGTTCTCGGCTTTTGGGGTCAGATAATCTGGGGCAGGAAGAGGTTTTGGTGTTTTTCGGCCCTCTGCTTACAYTACATCATCTTCGATTTCGTGGGCTGCTTCTGTAAGTCTCCTCTTCCACAAATGCAAGCAGCTACCAAAGGGACGTGGGGATACCTCGGAGGAAGACACCTTGCACGTGGTGGCATTTCTTTGGGCCCTTTGGGGCCTCCTGAAGGGGGAGAGCCCCCAGCTGTGCCTGGCATGGGACTACTCCCTTTATTAGCACTCTCCCGGTTTCAGTAGTGCCAAGTGGAGTCTGTGTAGGGGGAGCACCCAGGCGAGACCTGCTGGAGCTGCTGGATGCAAAAGACTTGGTGAATTACCAATGACCAAACCACTGCTGAAGGTGACAGGGTCTCTCCTGGCCTGTACCGAGATGGATGCCCTGTGTCTGTCCTCCCTCTGCAGAGGCTGTGGAGGGTTTCATGTTCCTTTGCTTGCTTTCTGCAGATTTGTTGGCCATTTTAAATCCCGCAAAGAGCGCGAGGCGGAGTTTGGGGCTAGGGCAATGGAATTCACCAATGTCTACATCAAAAACTTTGGGGATGACATGGATGACGACAGACTGCGGGAAATATTCTCCAAGTTTGGTGAGTACAGTTGCTGGAGCAAAACATCCTAATGTCTGGTAAGCTGGAGCTGGGGCAACTGCAAAGAAAGACACGGGAGAACGCTTGACTGAATACAGTGCCCCTTCTCTTGCTTATGGGATCTGGTTTGCTTAAACAGCACATAGCCAAAGGACTGCAGTGACTTAAATTGTCAGGATGCTACGTGCCCTTTCCTGCCATGGTGGAGGATAGCTTCTATTGGGTGCCATCCCTAAACAAGTTCTTACCTCATGGGTAAGAAAAGTTTCTTGAAACTTTCTTGAAACCAGACTGCAGTCWGGTCATAGGAGCCCTAGGAATAAAAGCTGTTGAGTCTGAATTTAAAGCAAAGGTTGCTTTTTCAGTTCAAACTTCTAGTGTCTCTTAGGACAGAGTTTAGCATTGTGCCAGCGCACAGACCATGCTGTCCATGCTTGGCTGGTGCTAGCTCGGATGCATTGGGTYTGTATGAAGGTACCCACAAGTTGTGTGTTCACATATTAAGGACATGAGGCTATCTGAGCTGGTGTGTTGGCCRAAGAAACTGAAATGCCAAAATGTAGTCAGTATTACACAGGCTTCTAGCATTAAAAACAGAGCGCAGGCCTTTCATTTCAGTGTCTCCTGCAAGAGGGTTTCTAAGCGACAGCTGTGTAGTCCCTCCTCAGTTGACCCCACAACTCCTTTTGGGGCCTTGCTGCCCTGCCCTGCCAGCACCTGCAGCTCCCTAAATGCTGCCTTCCTCCTGCTGGTGAGGGGCTGTCTCCACTGCAACACGCAGCCTCCCTCTCCCACATCAGAGCGGAGTATCCATATCCTGCTGGTTATCCTGCTGTTCGGCTGTTCTGTGCCGCCGCAGCCCTCCTCTTTCCTCGCTGGCCTGGCTTCTTGTGATGGCTCTGCTTGTTGCTCCAGCACGGGCTCTGTGTGCCTGCTGCGTCCCCTTGGTGGACACCATTCTTCAGGCTGATACCTTCTCTTTCTGTTGCAGGAAAGACACTAAGTGTCAAAGTCATGATGGACAACACTGGCCGCTCAAAGGGCTTTGGATTTGTCAACTTTGAGAAGCATGAGGAAGCCCAGAAGGCAAGAGGCTCCTTGCTTTGGAGAGTTGGTCGACAGCTCCTCTGCCTGGCTGTGCTGTCTCAGCAGACCAGTGCCCTGAGCTTGTCACCTGCTAAGATGCCACTGCCCACCAGTGTCCCAGGGTGGAAAGTTCACTGGCTTCTTGCTTGTCTGGGTATCAGTATTGGCAAGGGTGTCTGGATGGCCAGACCCTGCCTGGGCAAGTCCTCGCAGAGGGACGAGTTGCTGCTCTGCAAGAGCAAAGCTGTGGTGGGCCTGGGCCGTGGTGGTGGGTGAAGAGCAGGGCTGGGCCCAATGGCTTCCCTCTGTGCTCAGAGCCGTCTCCTCCGCTGACAGGCTGTGGCTGACATGAACGGGAAGGAGATCAACGGGCGGATGGTGTACGTGGGCCGAGCCCAGAAGCGGCTGGAGCGCCAGAGCGAGCTGAAACGGAAGTTCGAGCAGATCAAGCAGGAGAGAGTGAGCAGGTACCAGGTAAGGGGAGGAGAGCAGAGCTGCTCCATCCTGCAGGTTCCCGCCACAGATGTCTGCTGGGCATTGGTGAATATCTTCAGCTTCGAGACAGTTCAGGGCTGTCCCGAACAGATCTATGTGCTGGGTCATTTATGCAATAAAACAGACTAGTTGGTCTATAGGGAAGCAGTATCGGGAKGAGACCTCTAAACCCAGGATGATGTTGGCAGGCAAACAAGCAGGCCTTCTTTTTTTCCAGAAATTAAAATGTTACTCTGGAAATTAGGAGGCTTCCTGAGGTCCTGGAGCAATTTTATTGCAACAGTCTGAGCCCTATTCACTCAGTGCATCTCGCCTATTAGCAAAGCATGTGTGCAGTCCTGGCTCATCTTCTGCAAGTCAGTGATTCTCTGGAGAGGATGTACTTGTGGGTTGTCCCACCCTCAGGTTAAGCTGCTGAGGGTACATGCATCAGTTTCAAAAGCTGTTGTAAACTTTGGGAGCCTGCTGTACTTCTGGGAGGAACCTAAGCTGCTTTTCTGCCTGTTTGCAGGGGGTCAACTTGTATGTGAAGAACCTGGATGATGGAATAGACGACGAGAGGCTGAGGAAGGAGTTCTCTCCGTATGGCACCATCACCAGCGCGAAGGTGAGAGACCGGGGCTGTCGCTAGGGCTCCTGGGGATTCACTAGCCGTTGTGCTCAGCCCTTCGCGATGCCCTTTAAAAGGGATCAGGATTATCATCCTGCTGAGTTATAATCCCCCACTGATGGTTTGTACCCTGAGCCAAGTACAAAGGATCATGTGTCACTTGTATCCAACTCTGCCTTGAAGTTTATTAATTCACAGAGCCTTTGTAATTTTACTGAGTTATCCCAGCCCTGATGAATTGCAGGATATGGGACCTTAAAGTTGCATCATTCTGAATATTGCACAGCTTCTTGCATAGTTCAGGAGCAAGGTGACATATTTGTACAAATGGAAATGATCCCCAAGCCAGCTGGATCTGGGGAGGGCAGAGTTTACCTGGCTGACAGACTGGCATTTTGGTTTCTGGAACAGTGTAAAAGTGTCAGTCTTGCTACCGAAGTGCTTTTCCTGAAGGCTGTGCGTGTGGGTGCAGAGGAATGGTTTGGCTTTAAGGTCAAATACCTGTCAGCTGTGAGAAACACGTACTGTGTCTGGCCCTCAAGCAGGGTACGGTGCTGCATTGATCCATAACCCTTGCTCCGAAGGCATTAGGTGCTAGAGCATTGCTGGCCTGGGGGTCCGGCAAGGCTTTGGCACAGACCCCTGTGAAAGATSGCAGGTTGCAGATCTTGGGCTGGCCCAGGCTGAAACATCTTCGTTTTAGCAAATGAATGCGTTTCATCTGAACAAATTCTTCCCTCACCCTGGAGAAATCTCAGCAGAGCTGCAGCGCGCGCAGCCCCTGCCAGCCTCACACAGCCAGGCTCGGAGTGAGCTCCAGCCCAGCCCCGTGTCGAGCTGTCCCATCCTGCCTGTGGCAGATGCAATCGGGTGCCTGTCGCTCATGCCCCAGCTTGGAGGTCCTGCCGCCAGCCTGGCGCGGGAGAGCCTGGTGCCCTCTCGTGCTGCAGGCCGTGTGCCGCGCGTCCCCCCGACCACTCTGTGACTCGCGGATGGCGTGTGGTGATCTGTGCACTTAGTTGTGTTGTTCTAATCCAATTTTAGGTGATGACAGAGGGTGGACACAGCAAAGGGTTTGGGTTTGTATGTTTTTCCTCCCCAGAAGAGGCTACCAAAGCCGTGACGGAAATGAATGGACGGATCGTCAGCACTAAGCCTCTCTACGTTGCACTTGCTCAAAGAAAAGAAGAACGGAAAGCAATTCTCACTAACCAGTATATGCAGAGATTAGCCACCATGAGGGCCCTACCTGGCCCTCTCCTTGGCTCCTTCCAACCCCCGGCGGGGTACTTCCTACCCCCCATCCCTCAGGTGAGTCCCTGCTTGCATTCCCAAATGACAGCCTCAGCACGGGCAGCCTCAGCCCTGGCAAATTTGGGTGCCCGTGCTGGAGGTGGTGGGCTTGGGCAGAACAGAGTACCCGCACACTGCTCTGAAGTATAACCGTTCCCCATTAGAATTATCCTGGTCCCCTGATGGAGATGTAGGTCCAGTGTCCTCATCTCACCTGGCCTCCTTGATTAACTGACAGCTTCTGGTGCGCCCTGTGCTGCACAGGCTAGTCGCAGGCCAAGTCACGTATGCCATTTTGCACAGGCGTGGAGTGCATGTTGGCTTGGCAAAGTCCCAGGCTTTGGAGTAAGCGGCCGGACTTCCAGAAAGGCTGGTGGTTTGTGGGTGGTCTGGGCAATGGTCTGGGCATTTAGTAGCCCACTGCCTGCTTATCATAGGAGGGTGCAGAGAAGTGTGGTAGAAGGGTAGGAGCGTGGGGAAGAAGAGTCCCTAATGAAATTGAGGGAAGGAGAAGGATTATAGAGGTACAAAAGCACACGGGGAGGAGATAAATGGAATCACTGGAGGGAATGAATCCAGGCAGCAGGACTGGAAGCGGATCTTTAAAACACTCCAGCACACTGTAGAGCATGGTCTCGGCTTGCCTGTCTACGTGTGCTGGCTGCTGAGACACTCTGCATTAGATCTGACTTGCCTCTGCTCACAAGTCACCTTGGATAATGTGTTCTCCTTTCATAGCCACAAACCAGAGCTACTTTCTACAGTCCCAGCCCAGTTGTCCCAGTCCGCCCTGCCACTCGTTGGAGTGCGCAGCCCTCCAGGCCTCCTAGTGAGTGAGTCTGTCTCTCCCTGGGTGTGTAGAGCAGAGCTACTCCAGTCTGGTTTCTCTCTGGTTCTCTGGTGCTGGGCTAGTTTAGGGATTGAGGTCTCTAAAAACGGCACAAAATGTGTACCTGTGGGAAACCATTGCCTGGAGAACTGTCAGGTGTCTTGGTGCATGGTCACTGGTGACAGGCATGGGGAGGAAGAGCAGTTTGGGTTGACCCCAGAGACAAGGCAGTCCCACACTTTCCCCAGCCAGTAGATGCTTCCCAGCACGTTTCCTTCCATGCCTCCACCACAGCAAGCTTTGTTAACTGTGCTCCATCTCTACAGCAGCGTATCCTGCAGCTACCCCGATCCTGAGGGCTGCCGCACCACCCCGGCGCCTGCTGTCCAACATCAGCACCATGAGACAGGCATCCACCCAAGTGCCTCGCGTGCCCCCCCAGGCCCAGAGAGTGGGTGAGTGGAGGAAGGACCTGGCTTGGACTTCGCCATAGCGGATGCATGTTGGCAAGGGTGTTTGCTACAAGCTTGTGTCCGCCTCTGAAGATGGATCGGTTTGTGTGATTGATCGTGGAGGAGTCCAGATGGTGCACTCTGTCATGGGACTGGAGCAGTGGAGCAGTGTCTGTAGTAAATGTGTGCAACTTTGGGGGAAGGTTGTGGTCTTGCAGGTAATGGAGCAGGTCTATGATAAGTAGACTGGTCTTGTTTGATGCTTCTCCTTACGTGCATTGATTAAAGATGATGGTGTAGCCATGGTGGCTTAGACAGTGCTCAGACTAAGGTTGATGCTTCTCCTTACGTGCATTCATTAAAGATGATGGTGTAGCCATGGTGGCTTAGACAGTGCTCAGACTAAGGTTGAGAGAGACAAACTGTGAAAAGACCTCCTGGACTAAAGCAAAGGCTCTTAGCTGCTCTAGCTGAACAGCTGCCAAGGTTGTGAGACTCCAATAAAGCATGTTCATGTTAGAGGTGTTTGGGGCTATGGTCTGAAAAACAGATCTTGCTGACATCTCCCCTGTGCCTTGCTTTGGTGCAGCTGTCCCTGTGTGACCAAGGCACCAAACCAGGAGTGTCCTGTCCATCCTGCCAGCAAGATGTGGCTGTGCTTTCTGCAGGCCCCGGGAGGGGATGTTGACTGAGTTGCTTGAGTGGATACTACATGCAAGACAAGTATACCTTACCCTGAGACCCACAGAAGAACTTCAGTCCCTTGTCTGTCCCATTACTTTTCTGCTGTTCATGTTAGCCTGAGTGACAAGGAGGCTTGTTGAGCAGTGTAGGCCCAGATTGGAGGATGTGTGCAAGTAGGTCACTGCTCTTCCCATCTCCTCTGCAGGCAGGATTTGAGGAGAGGCATAAATAGTGTGGGGTGGAGGCCGTGCACATGGTGAGCAGGTAAAAGCCTGAGGTCCCCTGAAAGGTGGGACCATCTGGTAGGACTGCACATCTACTAACAGCCCTCCCATCTTTGTGCGATTTTAGCCCAGCTTCTCTTTTTGGCTTTGACCCTTTTATTGTTGAAGCAGGCAGGGCGGGTACCAGAGAGGGTTTTCTCCTGCCAGGGTCCCTGCAGCYGAGGTGCTGCCAGAGGGAGGGCGACGGGGCTTCCCCTGGTGACTTGGGCACTGCCTGGTTGCAGACTGCGCTGCTTCCCTTGGGAGCTGGGTGGTTTTGTTGCTGTCTTAGATTGAATGTTGCCTGCTGATGTCCCCGATCGTTCCTTCATCTCTCCTTTTGCACCTGTTGCCCCTGTGTTTTTTTTATTTTATTTTTTTCTTTTAACTTCATATCCCCGCGCAAGGAAAGCGAGACTGGGCTGGCAGCAGGGAGAACAGGAGCATTTAGCTGTTGCATCTCAGTCCTCCGTGGGGCACTGGCTTGTTCTTTGGCTGCTGAAGTAGACGGGTGTTTTTCTAGGCAAGATGACAAGGCATAGGTGCCTTTGCCAGCTCTCTCTACTCAAAAGCAAGCAACCCCCAGGATCCAGCGGGCAGGACAGTGCCCCGCTTGCCCTGAGGGAGCAGCTTCTGGGCCACTTGGAGCCCCAGCAGGGAGCTTTAGGCCATCTTGCTGAGCGCGTTGCCCTCGTGGCTTTGGCCTGCTAAGTCTTGGTGCAGATGTGTATTTAACTGACCCTTCCTTAYGAATGCTCCTGTCTGCATTGCAGCCAACATAGGGACCCAGACAGTCAGTGCTCGAGTGCCCTCCTCGCCCACCCTGCCGCGGGGCGCGCAGCAGTACAAGTACTCCTCGGCCGTGAGGAACATCCAGCCGATGGGGAACGTGACGTCCGTGTCAGCTCAGCAGGTAACGGCTTCGCGGGCTTTGCCTTAGGTGTAGCTGTCCCCGGAGAGAAATGCTGGCCCCACTCAGGTGAGCGGGATAGACTTCAACCTCCGCCTTGGCCCTAGGGACCCTGCAGCTCTGTTTATCATCGGTGCCATGGGGACTTTCCCCAGGGGCTGCCTGCTTAGCTAGGCTTAAAGATCCAGGTCCTGTAGCTGTGTTGCCATGATGCTTGGCTCCAGCTTTCAGGAAAGCTGGAGTCTGGATACAGAAAGGCAGTGGCAGAGCCTGCATCAGCAGCTCTGAGAGGCAAAATGCCCCATTGCATGTGGGGCCCAGCACCGTTCCTGCAGAGAGCTAGATGCTAGGATAACGCAGCAGCTCTGTCCTGCCTTCCTCTGCCTTTCTGCAATAGATCTCTGCAGCCCTTGTTGCATAGTAACCCCAGTGCATGCCAGCTGGCTTGCACATCGTTTCCAGCCTTTCTGACTGCTGCTGTTCTCCGTGGCTTTTATCCAGGTCGGAGAGCCTGCTGTGCACGTTCAGGGGCAGGAGCCACTGACAGCGTCCATGCTTGCAGCAGCCCCTCCTCAGGAGCAGAAGCAAATGATAGGTGGGTGCTGCTGCGCTGCTGGAGGGGGCCCTGGAKTACATCCAGCTGCCTGAGTGGGGCTGTGCATGGCAGGCCTGCGGGACACAGACTTGCAGGCATCAGGGAAAACTGAGCTGCTAGGAGAGGCTGTAAGCCTTTGTAGGACTGCTCTGATACTGTACTGCATTTAAAATCCAGGCTATGAAGGGGGATTTGGGAAAAAGCCAAACAGCTCCCCAGCGGTATTAGCCACCTGGCAGCAAGAACAGTGTCTGCCAAGCTCTGCAGCAGAGGCAGAGCTTTATTCTGCCGGTGGTGCCAGGTGACACAGGAGTATTTGAGATTCTTTGAAACTCTGAGCCATGCTGCATTGCTGCTGTCAGGAGCAGACGAATGGCTTGGTCACGCAGGTGCGGGTCAGCTCGGCTGCCTGTGCCCGATGGAGGCCTCTGCGGCAGTCCTTGGGCTCTGGGTGGTGGCTGCCTTCCTGCTGACGGAGCAGCTGGTGTCTGCGGCGTGGGAGCTGGAGCACTCCCATTGCTGCAGGGAGGTTTCCTTGCTGTCTGTCTTCCTTGGGCACTTGCCCAGGCAAAAAAACATAGCAGGTCATGAACCGGTTCTTCTCTCCCTGGGAAGAAACTGCTCCTGCCAAAATAGGCCCCCTCACGTGCATCCTGGCAGGCAGGCAGGCATGGGCTCCACTCCCACGACAAGCGCCTGCTGCTGTCYGCTTTTACCCAGCAGCTTCCACCTTTGCGGACGCTCTCTGCACCAGGCAAGCTTGAAACACTGGCCGCCTCTGCCCAGGAGAGGCCTGGGAACAGCAGTTTTGTGGGGAAGGAGGAGGCATGTGCTATACTATGCCGGGACACCTTGGCCCTGTGCAAAGCTGCATGTGGTAGGAATCCTGCAGTGACACAACCTGCCTGCTGGAGGCTGAGCTTGCAGGGAGGAGGGCAGTTTGCACGGTCCCTGCCTAGTCCAAGCTGCTGCCTTTCCTCCTCTGCACCCATTTCCTAATATAAATTCCTTTCTCATAAGCATGACCAGTACGTAGGGCTACCTCTCCCACTTGTAAGGGGGTGTATCAGTGGGGCTGGATGCTTTTTGCCTACGAACAGTGCTGCTACAACATGCTGCAGTAAGTTTGCTTGTGAGTTGTGGTTTTTCCCATCCTAAGTTGAAAGGACAGAGCTGGAGTGCTACTGGGAGGGCAGGAGGGCTTGTGTTGGGTTTGGAACTGCTGGACAGCACTTGCGTAGCTACGCTCACTGATGTCCTTGCTGGTGTTTGGAGCAGGKGAGCGCCTCTACCCTCTGATCCACGCGATGCATGCCTCGCTGGCCGGCAAGATCACCGGGATGCTGCTGGAGATAGACAACTCTGAGCTGCTGCTTCTCCTGGAGTCCCCAGATTCCCTGCGCTCCAAGGTAGGAGGCGCTTGGCACCTGAACAAATCACGTCCCAAAGGACGAAGCGGTGCTGTGAGCAGTAAAGAGTGGCTGGGCCAAGGATGTTCATGTCCGTAAAAGGACAGCTACTTGCTCTTTCTAAAGCAAAAGATGAAGAGCAATAATGAACCCAGGTTGATGGCACCACGTGTAAGGGTGCCTGCCCTTCTCCAGCAAAAGGAGACGCTTGGAGCAGCCCTCCGAAAGCCTGGGCCTAGCTCTGAGAGTGGTTGGGAGGTGGGTAGGAATTGAGAGAGGAAGGGTGGGGTGAGCATTGCTTCTTAGATTGAGATAGAGATGCTCTTCTTCCTGAGGAAGAAGACAGGTGAATGCTGCCTCTTTGCAGCATTTCTTCTGTTTACTTCCTATTCCTGGGGAAGAGTTAGCTTCTGGTTCCCATCAAAACATTCACTGTCAATTKATTGCATGTTCTTGTTGCTTCTTGAAGGCAGAATTCACTTTCACCCTTTTGTTGTCATTTTTCAGAAGAGCCTGGGCTTTGCTGGGTGGTGTCAGGCAGCTTCATCTATTAAGAGTTTAATTTCTTTCTGGCTGCTTCCTAGTTCTATAGAAAAAGGAGAAATGCCCCGGCATTTCCTTAGGGAGGAAATGGAAAAGGTCTGTGGGCTAATCCTTCTCCTGGTAGAAGGGGGGGAAAGGCCTGGCAGTTTAGGTAAGTTCCCCACCTCTTGGAAGTGGGGTTTGTGTGAAGGCCACAGCGGGAACCTGCAATGTTGCATTTCTTGTGCAGTGCACCCCTGATGTTAGAGCAGCTAAACTTATTCTCCCAACTTATGCTCTGCTCTGTTAGATCGAGGAAGCTGTTGCTGTTCTCCAAGCACACCAGGCTACTGAGACGTCACACAAGAGCAGCGCTGCAGCGTTCCTGCAGTGACTCGTGGTAGGTGTGGGGAGCCGTACGGGAGCTGCCGTGTGCTCAGGGTGCCTGGTTGCTGGCTCTGGGTTTTGTGTCCAGACCAAGTAAGGCTTGAAGAGCAATATAAGTATTTTTGGCTGTAATATTCCACTTCTTAAGTCATTTAATTAATTCACCCTTCATTTTCCATAATTGTACTGCAAAGACATAGTTCTATAGGAGTTTTTTTTTTCCTTATGTAGACAAGCTGTGAAGCCAGGAAGCAACATAAGGAAAGGATATTGCTTTTCTGTAGGTCTAGTGGGGACTGACATAACTTCTTCTGGGATTTCCCTGTGTTGCTGCAGAATCTTGTCAGTCGGTATCACTGTAAAGGTTGGAGCTCCTCTGTGCGGACTGAATCTGTCCCTCCAGCAGAAGAGTCAGCTCTCCTGATCARTAACAGGCAATTCAAACTTGCTTGCCCCTCTTGAAGATGACATGTTCTTGGTTTGTGATCACAAGGGAACTGTGTTAATCCAAGCGCAGAGCTGACCTGTGAACTTCTGTCTGGGTTAGATTGTTGCTCTAACAGTTGAAAATTGCTTATGTGGGTTCTCTGTGTGTGTGTTTTTTTTTGTGTAGACTTGAGGATTGAGAGAGCCTTGAACACTGCCTTCAAAGGAGAACAGCAGCAGCCTCACCATGTTTGTTGGAATGATGTCCACACTGTTACCCCGGTTTGTCTTCAATGCTCCATCCTATTTTCTTCTGTGTGTGCATTATAAACCTTGCAGAATTGCTCCCTCCCTATGGAAGAATTATGCCTCTGTAAGAACCCCCGAGTTAGTTCTCCTCTTGCCACTGAAAGTAGTCTATGAAATGTAATGTGGAACCCAGCCTGGTTCAGTTGTCCAGGAAATGACAAGTGCTGATGAGTCATCATTTTTAGTGAATTTATTGGGTTCTGTAATTTTATTTGTTCCTGTAGCTGACACTAATAAAGAACTGATACTTCCACCCCCGATGTGTATGGCTCGGTTTCCTTTGCAGAAGACAACTGCTTTGTCTCTGTGTCGTGCAGGTGGAGAGATGAGCTTATGGCAGGCTGCTGCCGTGGCGGTGTCTGGAGTCTGTAACGGTGGCTGGGCTGCAGTCCTGAGAGCTGGCTAGGTGGTGGGAAATGATATGTAGGATTAAATGAACAAGTCACCAAACTAACAGGTTCTCCCAATTTCCTTTAAAAGGCATCATCTTTATGTGGTTTTCTTTTGTAATAGACCTTTTATGCCTGCAGGAGTGTTGAGACCAAGTATCTTCTGGTCACCACACTGTGTGTGTGTGCCTGGGKGGCTCTCTGGTGCGCAAGACCAAGTTTGAGTCTTATTCTGGAGCAGCTGTAAATCAAAAGTTGTTTCTCTTGTGAGTGTTCCCTAACTAGTCACTTCATGAAGTCACTGATGGGCCTCAGTGTTAACTGCATCGCATCCCACTGTGACGTTCTCTGATCACAGGAAGTAGCAAAGATGTTATTACTGTTTTCTGCACTCTCAGTCTCTCCCAGAGCCTGTCACTGTTGTCACCCTGGCCTTAATGCTATGCTCTTC
Source organism: Apteryx rowi (assembly GCF_003343035.1). Taxonomy (NCBI): domain Eukaryota; kingdom Metazoa; phylum Chordata; class Aves; order Apterygiformes; family Apterygidae; genus Apteryx; species Apteryx rowi. The sequence goes on from NW_020450694.1 coordinate 36,825, forward strand.
CTATTTAGGAATGGAATTTCAGTCCCTAGAGGTTCCTTGGTACTTGATACTGGTAACATATTGACCTTATTTGACTGCTTCCTTAGCTTATATCTCCACCGGCACAACCTACCTTCTTTCTGTTCAACTTGTGTACCGGTGTTGCTGTCTCACTTGCTCTTCCTTCTGTGCTGTACTCTCACTCCAACTTGCTTCTGATTCATTCCTCCTACCTCTTGCTTTCCTTCCAGCATTTTTAACAGAAGCACACATTTGTTCTTGCATTGTGTATGTTCTGGGACTCCTTCTTGGGGCTGTTCTGCATTTTTTTTTCTTCATTTTTGCCAAATCCTGCTCTGACCTCCTTATAAAATATTTCCTTTCTTCATAAAGGATGCCTCAGCCTGAACTGTGCACTGTTTAGATATCTGCTTACAAACTAGTTAAGATACAGGACCTTGCTCCTAGTTATTTTTCCCAGACTGTAACTGGCTGGAAATTTCTGTGCTTGGTCTCTGGAAGAAAAAAGTGTAATTGGGTATGAGTAATGCATCAGAAGAGCTGGAACAGAATTGTACAGGCAAACTTCATTCTGCTGTTTCCTAGGGTGAGTCTGCAACTCTTCCCCCCCACCCAGATATAACAGACCAGTCCAGATGTGCCTCTGCCACTACCTACAGTGCTAGATGTCTTGGCTCAGGAAGCCTGAGCAGAGCAGGGGYCAGGGAAGACACAGCAACTGGAATGGTCTAAGAAAGGACACGAACAGATACCTGGCTCTTTAAAATATAAGAAAAGGTAAAGTGGGAGCTTGACTCCTGATGGTGTGAGACCAGGAGGGCACTGGAAAGCTTTGGAGTAGCTTTGTGGTTTTAACTCCTCCTCAGGGAAGTCTGAGGCTTCAGCAAGTCTGGGCAGGAGCAGCAATGCAAACGTTAAGTCTGGAGCGTCTAGTTTGGAATAGCTGCTGTGGACTTGGGAGAGATGAAGGTGCACTCCTGGGGTAAGCACTCTCCAACTGCCCCTGTGCAGAGCAATACCTCYACGGGYGTGGGGAGTGTCCTGCACAGACAGCAGTGCCATTGCTGGAACAGAAGGGAGGATGGGAGCAGAAGTGACCCCTGGCTTGTACTGTATCTTGTTACTATACTTGAGCTGCATCTACCTGTTGGTGTTACCCTTCCCTGGGAAAGGTTTAGAGATAAGACAGAAAAAAGCATTGCTGTGCTTAAAGGAAAAGATGTCATTATGAAGTGTATCTGCCAGTCCTGATAACAGCTGGCCTTTTAACAGGCCTGCTGGTGACTAATTGAAGAGTCACTCTTTCTCCTGTATTCTGAGACCTTCCTTTGCTTATCTGTATACTGCTGACCTGTTCTCCCCAACCCCGAAATCCATCACACTTATTTTGTTAGTATCTTGGGGAAATGCTGGTTGCAGGATCAATGGAGCTTACAGAACTGCAAGTAGAGTGACTGAAGCAATTTGTGTCCCTCTGGGAGATGCTGTTTCAGGCCCYGGCACATCACAGAAGATAGAGTACAGCCCTGGGACCTACAAAAAGCTACTTAGTGTCAGGGTAAAATAAGAATTCTGTCTYATAAGTGTCGCTTTAATGGCATTGGAGTGGTGCCTGCTTTCTAAATGGAGTAGCTGCCAGGAACACTGACTGCTAGCAGAAGTGGGTAAGGTGGAAAATACAGATAATTAGACCATGATGTGAGAGACAGGAGCTAGCCCATAGTCTTGACTGTAAGCAGTCAGTTCAGGTTGTGTTGTCCAGAAGCTTTAGTTCTGAGCTATAAGAATTTCCCTTTTATACTAGTTAAAGCACTATATCCATGCCCAGCGTGCAAGGCTGAGAGATGGCTGAGATCCTGTTGTCACTGTCTGACAACTGKCTTTCAAGGAGGGGGACTGTAGAGCAGTGCTCTCACACTCCTCTGACAAAATGGGGACAGTATGAAACATTCCAAGTACAAAATGCAGCTGTAGAGTGAAAATAAACATGACTTTAATGTAAACTGGTTTTAACAGGCCTTAGAATAACTCTAAATATTTCTTAATCTACCACTTTAAATCAGTGCCATCAATACCATATAAAGAAAAAAAAAAAAAACCCCAAACGCTATAAACATGCATGGAAGTAATAAGCCAGGCCTTAGGTGGGATGTAACCGCATTCCCTCCTCTTTTTAACACCCTCAGTAGCAAATGATCCAAAAAGGCACAGACAAGCTCAAGTTTCAAAAAAGCTGTAAAATCCCAAAGCAGCTAGAATTTGAAAGAAATAGTGCACAGTGTAACAAGGCAGGTTTAACTTTTGGGGGATTTTTAAGTGTGCAGAATAATTAAAAATAGAGGAAAGCTGCTACTGCAGACTTCTGCCCAGTAATACTAAGMAGCAGAAGCTCAGATAAGGGCCTGTAGGCATCAGCTGGGAGAAGGAACATGCTAGGTACTGGGCAAGTAGCYCGGACTCTGTATTAAGAATGGTGCACAGTGCTATGGCAACTGCAATTGATGTTCCTGCAGCAGTTCTCCAGCTACCTTATTTAAGTAACAGAAAGCAGCACAAATTCAGGAAAACTATAGCTCTTGCTTCCCTCTGTCACCTGAATAAGGACTAACAAAACTCAGTTTGTAGCTCTTCAAGAAGAGAACAGCCACTTCACCCACATCCCAGCCAACATGGAAAGAGTCCCTGAAGCCAGTCTTTACAGGCAAGTTGACTTCAGGGGGAATTCCCTTCAGCTAGGTAAGTCAACCTTTTAATGCCTCTCAGAGAGGGGCATTAAAACTCTGAATAATCTTAGAGGGAAATAATCGTGTGATGCAGACTGTGTGTCTTGACATTCATTGTGCTGGCACAGAACCCGTTACATCTCAGCAGCAGTGGAAGATGATAGATTTCAGTACTGATCCTGCATTAAGATTGGTCCCTGTAACAGTATCAGAAGGGAAAACTTTTCTTTTGCAGTAGAAAACAAAGCTTTTCTTGTTGCTTGATTGCTCTAAGCTCTGTTCAGTTCTTGTAGTAGCCTCAGTGCAGCTGTGTTCTTTGGTTCAGTTTTCAGCAAGCTGTTGATATCAGCAATACTTGACTTGTAATCCTAAAAGCAGAGTAATTTGTAAGCGTTAGCATATTGAAGATGTAGTCTAAGGCTACTGCTGCAGAACTCATATCTACAACACAACTGGGCTTGTGACTCCCTACATAACTTGCTTAAGCACAAACATCAATGTAGCTGTTCTAAAACATGTTTAAATTAAGGCTGAGAAGGCAATTTCATCCCTCAGAAGCAAGTTCTGAGTGCAACGCTAATACAATCAATCTTCTAATACTGCCTAAAGAATTTCTTACCAGACATTACAAGATAAAGCTCAACACAACACCTAGCTGCTTCCAGCATTTCAAGAAACAGGACCTGATGCTGAGAAACTTGGGAGACCCAAACAGTAAGTACTGATGYGAAGGAAAATTCCCCCTCACTACATCCAGCTGTCAGCTACCTGATGGCAAATGTTGCCTAGCAGAGAGACAAGTTCTAAAGGGCATCTCTGGCCATGATCGTGGGTGAGACATTGTTTTGACCATGTATGAACCGGCTCCTATTCCTAGCTTAAAACTGATCCCAAACTCCTGACTTACCTTCAGTTCTTTAAGTGCTTGAGCACGTCTGTAGAATGCCTTAACATTATTAGGCTCTAACCTCAGGGCTTCTGTGCAGTCCTGTACTGCTTCCTTGTATTGCTTCAGAGTAAGGTAACACAGAGCTCTGCAATACAGATACCTGGTTAGAAACCTTTGGCTCACAGTGGCACCCTACAATAATCCCTGCTTTGATTACAGTGCCCCAAACTCATCTTAAGAGGGACTTAGGTATAAYCCCTACCCAGTCAGTATAAGAGCTAACAGGATTTGTGGGGKKTTTTTTGTTGTTTTTTTTAAATCAGGGTTCAAAGCAGCATCTACTGCTGCAAAATATATAGTAGTTCTTATCCAACTCCTGGCACAGCACAAAGCTGGACTCAAAAACATTCTTYATCCTGGGAACGGTGTACTACAGGAATCTTGCTTCTTGAGCTCAACGCTTTTTTTCAGTTAAAAAGTGAAAAAAGAAACAGTTTTTCAGTCTGCAAAAAATACTTCAAGAATATTTTAGTGACTGACAGCCTGCACTTTAAGGATGCAATTTTCTAGCTATATCAGTCCAGAATATGCTCTGCTTACTGCAGTTGCCTTAAGTATGCCAGAAGTACTTTGTCTATTCAAAATAACAAAGTCCTGGCAGATATGCATGGGGGGTGGGGGGAGGGGGGAGACACAAAACAAAACCCTTAGCAACCCTAAGCTGAGTGTCTCTGACAAGCGAGTGTTGTAGCGTGACAGTCTCCCAGCATTTTTATGGCATCTGATCAAAGAGAAATGTTGATATGAGCTAAAGGGAAGACTGCAYTTAGAGGAACATGCATTTTTCTTATTCATTTGTCTGGGAGCAGACATCAGACAGCTTTGTCAGAAATACCACAATGGCTTTTATATAAAGGGCCAAGAAGTACTTAGCAAAGAGCTGTTCTAGTAGTACCTGTTGGTGTAAGTTGCACATTCCTGTTTGAGCTTTAAACTCTCACTGTACTTCTCAATTGCTTTTTTATGGTTTCCCTTCTTCACAAGTTCATTTCCTTCTTCCTTCAGAGTTYGAGCTCTCCCAGTGCTAGCAGCAGTCTGGTCTGGAAACAGTGTGAAAGAATACAGCACATTATAAAACTGAGAAGAGCTGAGCAGCCTTTTGGAAAGCAAATATACTTATACCAGAGTTGATTCTGGATCCTTTAATCTCTCTGTGCCTCAACCAAAAAGGCTGTGGCAGAACCAGGAACCAAGTCCAGGTTTCTCCAGGCCTCAACCACAGCTGTAGACATGCCAAGCCRGTATGGCAGCTGTCTTGTTCTTCATCACCTCTCTCTGTGCTCCAGCGCTGTGTGCACAGTCCAAGTGATGTGCTCTCACCTGCTTTTCCCAGAGGCACAGTTTCACAAGGACTGGTCAGGCCTCCTGCAGAAGGAACGCTCCACCTCGTCTGGGCAGAAATGGGGACTGTGGGGATTGGTGGGAGCTTCTCGCGCCAGTTCACACCATCCTTCTCCAGGACTTTGGTCATTCTGGAAGAGACAGCTAGGCCACTACTGTGTCTGTTGGTAGAATGGGCCATGCAGTGGCCAGTGGGGAGCTCAGCTTTTTAACCTGCCTCATGTATTGAGGACAGCATCTCTCCACTAACCTCTTTGCATACATCTAAACTAATCTTCTGTCAATGAGATATTAATAAAAGGAGCTTCTCTACCTCAGTGAGGCCAAAAATATCCTAGGATGAGGGCTGGGATGGTCAGGGCTCAGCTGAGCAGAACAGACACGTGTGTGTCATTTCTCAGACTGGCAAATAACAGTGAAGCAGACAGCTCCAGGAAAAGAAAATGGACTTGGCAGCCCATCAGCCCTGCCTGCACAGGGAGGCCTGATGGATAGGATACTGGGGCTTGTAGTTGTTTAAACAGGCATTGGGCAAAGCAAAAACAGTTACAGGGAATTCATTCCGAGCCCTAAACAATGGACCAGGAGCTTGAAAGGAATTAAGTACAATAAAGACATTAGCACATATCACCACACGCAGGAAGCATGACCAAGCCTGAACTTTGCACAAAGCATCAAAGACTTCAGTTATTTTAGTGTGCTCAGGACCCAGCTTGCTCCTGACATCACTGCAGAACAGGGAGAATCAGAAGCAGCTAACTGAACTGCTGTATTCTCAAGGCCTTCCGCCAGAGTGTGCAGTATAGCATTCAGCATTACCTGTTGACTCCATCGTGTGCAGACTGTATGGTGCAGTCGATCTGTAGCACAGTCTTGTAGTCAACGTAGGCCAGCTGGTACCTCTCCAGAGCCTCATAGGCTGCTGCCCGCCTGAGGAGGGGTTTGATTCCAAAAGGGACCAGTTCAAGTGCACTGTGCCCGAGGGGAGAAGCAACACAGGCCTATGAGCCACCCAAACTGCATTCACCAGAGAGGCAGCTTTGGAAAGTCAGGTATCCCCACGTGGGAACTACAGACCTCCGTGTCTTGGGAACCACCTTCTCACAGGCCCAGTCTTGCAAGTACAGAATGGTGAGGTCAGAATGTTTTTTTCATTTCAAATGATATTGTACTGTGAGAATTGATCCTGAAGCAGTGAACTTTTTCCTTCCTGTCTCATTTCCAACATTAATGTAATTACTGGTGACAAGGAGGAAAAAAAACAAATTCCCTCTTCCTGTATAGCAATCATAAATGAAGGCCTGCTTTGGGGGCTATTCTTAAAAACTTAACTTGCATATCAAAGACAAATGGCATTTATTCTACTCCAAACAGACATACTTCAAAATTCCCTCTAGACTTTTTTGAAATGCAATCTTGGTAGGGCTGCACCAGAATCTCCCTCCTATTAACTACAGATAGCTGTTCAGATTTTAAGTCAGCAATCTCCTCTTCACCACTAGCAAATTCTGGCATTTATCCCAAAGGGTAGTCATATCCAGTTCCTGTTTTCAGCACAAGGCTAGGGTTACAAGCAGCATAAGCTGTTTCCAGTTCTGCTGTCCTTCTCATAACCTGTCTCAGACTTGGTATTCTCTGAAGAGCAAGTCATACAGTTAATTATACAGTGCCATTTTCTAATGTGAGTGCCTTGCTATAGATCTGTTTTGGAAAGAGTCACTGGAAACAACAGGCAACCTGAGCTGCCTAGTGCAACCTCCTGTGAAACACCAAGCCAGGTTTAGYACTCGGTTGCACCCACGAAGTCACTCCAGATTTACAGCAGAAGTGCTGGGGACACCATCAGCCCCTGCTTGCTCGCAATAGTGGGACAACAGACAGAAAGCAATGAATACTGAAGCAACGTGTGAGAAGAAGGACCGCTGGCACCCCCCGAGGGGGAACGTATCTGCTCCTATCCTTTCTCACTCAAGGGGCTGCAAGTCCCGAGGACTACTCCGATCAACAGGAGAAAGCGGGGACACGGCCGCACGGCCACTGCTGCTTCCAGGGGTGAGCGAGGGGAGGGCAGATGGGGCAGCCCCGCCACACCGCCCGCTCCCCCAGCCCCTGCCACTGCCCTTACCCGGGGTGSGGGGGTAAGGGGGGAGAACAGCATCAGGCTCCAGGCAACACAGCTCCCCCCCAGGGGCCCTGCTCACCCCCAACCTCACCACCCTCCCCTCAGAGCTCCCCCCGGGCC